>NC_051334.1:193327083-193627083 GCF_015220235.1 Choloepus didactylus | reverse complement strand
CCTTGGTCCCATATATGTGACCTCATTTGGAAATAGGATCTTTGAAGATGCTATTAGTTAATATGAGGCACTACTGGATTAGAGTGGGCCCTTAATCCAGTATAACTGGTGTCATTATAGGCAGATAATGTGATGGAGGCAGAGATTGAGTTATGTTGCCACAAATCAAGGAATGCCATGGATTTTTGGCTACCCACCAGAAGCCAAGGGAGAGGCATGAAATGGATTCTCCCATTTAAGAGGAAGCATGACCCTGCCAACACGTTGATTTTGAACTTCAAGCCTCCAAAACCATGACATAATAAATCTCTGTTGTTTAAGCGACTAGTCCTGGTTACTTTTTTATAGGAGCCCTTACAAACTAAGACAGTCATGGTGTACAATCCTTTTGCTATTCTGTTGGATGCAGTTTGTCAGTATTTTCTTGGGGACTTTTTCATCTATATTCAAAAGGGATATTCAGAGTAAAGTCTAATCTCCTTAGATGTCGTACAATATACATTCATCCCATCACAATATCACAAATACTTAAATCATTTCAGTAACAGTAAGTAAGTATAAGATCCCATCAAAATCAGTCACAAGCATGGTCCGTCCAAAAGCAAAATTCCCCTGTGACTCTGTACCTGTGAAATTTAGAACAAGTTATCTGCTTCCAATATACAAAGGAGGGACAGTCATAGGGTAAACATTCCCATTGCCATAAGGAGAAACTGAAAGGAAAACAGGGTTTAGGGGACCAAAACAATTCCTAAAATCCGCAGGGGAAACTCCATTAGATTTCAAAGTCTGAAAGTCATTTACAGAATGATGTTTTATCCTTGGGGCTTGAGAGAGCCAGAGTCTAACCTTTCCTAAGGGCCTTTGTGGCAGCCCTTTTCTCTCTAAATGCTGGGGTGAGTTCTCCAACATATCCACACATTGGGGAGACCACCTTTTCAGCCCCACATTCGTCTAACATTGGGGTGCCACCCAGACTACAAATGGATGAAAAAGCAGAGAAATTATGACTGAAAGGAGTATGTCACTGCATTTGAATGGGTCCCTAGGGCCTGTCTGAAAGGATGGGGTGAGTTTATTTAATCGTGACTTCCTCTGGGATTGGCTCCTATGTGCCAACCAGGGCAGATGAGGGAGGAAATGTGAACTCCTGCTCCCATTTCTGCAACTAGCTTGGAAGATCACCTTTCTCTGTCCCTCAGCTGGGAGATTGCATATGGGAATTCTGGAATCAACAGACTTGTTTTAGTCACACACAGAGACCTTGCAGTGGTGTGCAGTGCCTACCCCACAACCTTGAGGCAGGTTGCTATAGGTGGCTCATTTTGAGGACTGGGGGACCCTCCCCTTGGGGAAAGAGGGGATGCAGAGCAGAGCAAAGTCATCCTGACAATTAGCAGATGAGAGAGACAATCTGTGTTCTGCTGCCTGTATCTTTTCTCCATGGAGGCCTGCAGTACCTACAGCATGCACAGGTAGAGAGGCAGGGACAGGGGAGAGAGCAACATGGAAGCACCAAGAGCTTCTCCTCCACCCCAGAGGCCCACAGGTGCATGACAGGCAGGGATTTTACAGGCTGATGAATAGCAGGGCACTTCCAAACTTGTTCTGAGTTTCACAGATCCACAGCCAGAGGAGAATTTTGCCTTAGGACAAACCATGCCTGCATCCAATTTTGATAAGACTTTGTACTTATCTGTATTATGATGGAATTAATGTAGCTTTGCATTTGGAAGGAACATGTCTCCTTGGGGTCCAGGGGGTGGAATGTGCTGGTTTGAAATTGTCATGGGCCCTAGAAGAGCCATGATCTTTTAATCCAAACTTGGGCCAAACCTTTTGATTGAGTGTTTCCATGGAGATGTGACTCACCCAACTGTGGGTAAGACCTTTGATTAAATAGTTTCTATGGAGGTGTGGACCCTTCCCATACAGGGTGGGTCTTGATTAGTTCACTGGAGTATTTAACAGAGCTCAAGAACTGACACAGTCCTTGATGATTGGTGATGCTTGGAGATGCAAACAGAAAGATATCTGGAGATGCTAACCTAAGAGATGAAGCCCAGAGTTTGCCCCAGAGAAGCTAAGAGAGGACCCCCAGATACTTAGAGAGAAATGCCTTAGGAGAGAAAGCAAAGATGCAGAGGAGATGAGAGAGAGAAGCTAAGAGAGACAGAAGCCCAAGCAAGAATGCACAGAGGCTGCGAGAGAAAATAAGAGACACATTTAGGAGAAAACCATTTTGAAATGTAACTGGAGAGCAGAGGACCAGCAGACATCAGCCACATGCTTTTCCAGCTTACCTAGGTGTTCTTGATGACATCGGCCTTCCTTTCTTGAAGGCATCCTCTTTTTGATGCCTTAGTTTGGACACTTTTATGACCTTATAACTTTAAATTTATAACCAAATTAATCCCCTTTATAAAAATCAATCCATTTCTGGTGTTTTGCATAATGACAATATTAGAAAACTGGAACAATAATATAGCACATTAACAAATTGAAAGGGAAAGATTGCATGATCATCTTGATTGATGCTGAAAAAGCATTTGACAAAATTCAGCATCCTTTTCTGATAAAAACACTTCTAAATGTAGGAATTGAAGGAAATTTCCTCAATATGATAAAGGGCCTATATGAAAAACACACAGACAGTATCACACTCAGTAGTGAGAGACTGAAAGCCTTCCTCCTAAGATAAGGAACAAGACAAGGATGCCCACAATCATCACTATTACTCAACATTGTGCTAGAAGTATTAGCTAGAGCAATTAGGCAAGAAAAAGAAATAAAAGGTATCCAAATATGAAAGAAAGAATTAAAACTTGCAATATTTGCAGATGACATGATTCTATATTTGAAAAATCCTAAGAAATCTGTGACAAGACTACTTGAGCTAATAAAAAAAATAAATTCAGCACAGTGGTGGGATTCAAGATTAATGCACAAAAATCAGTAATGTTTATTTAGACTAGTAATGACCTAACTGAGGAAACAATTAAGAAAAAGATTCCATTCACAATAGCAACTAAAAAGTCAAGTCTAGGAATAAACTTAACCAAGGATATAAAGGATCTCCACACAGAAAACTGCAAAAGTTTGCTAAATGAAATCAAAGAATACCTAATTAGGTGGAAAGATATTCAGTGTTCATGGATAAGAAGGGTATATCTTGTTAAGATGTCAAGTCTACCCAAATTGATCTACAGATTCAATGTAATACCAATCATAATTCCAACAACCTACTTTGCAGACTTGGAAAGACTAGTTATCAAATTTGTTTGGAATGGAAAGGGGCTTCAATTTGCAAAAAACATCCTAAGAAAGAGAAACAAAGTAGAAGGACTCACACTTCCTGACTTTAAAGCTTACTATAAAGCCACAGTTGTCAAAACAGCATGGTATTGACACAAAAACAGACATATTGATCAGTGGAACTCAATTGAGAGTTTGGAAACAGACCCCCAGTTCTATGGTCAATTGATATTTGACAAGGCTCCCAAGTCCACTGAACTGGGCCAGAATTGTCTCTTCAACAATGGGGCTGGAAGAAGTGGATATCCATATCCAAAAGAATGAAAGACCATTCCTACCTCACAACCTATACAGAAATTAACTCAAGTTAGATCAAAGTCCTCAATATAAGAGAGAGTACCATAAAATTCCTAGAAGAAAATATAGGGAAACATCTTCAAACCTAGTAATATGAGGTAGCTTATTAGACCTTACACCCAAAGCACAAGCAACAAGGGAATAGACAAATGGGAACCCCTCAATATCAAAAGTTTCTGTGCCCCAAAGGACTTTGTCAAAAAGGTTAAGAGGCAGCCAACTGAATGGAAGAAAATATTTGGAAACCATATGTCTGATAAGTGTTTGATGTCTAGTATACATAAAGAAATCCTACAACTCAACAACAAGAGAACAAACAACCCAATTATAAAATGGGCAAAATATATGAATAGACATTTCTTCAAAGAAGAAATACAAATGGCTAAAAAGCGCAAGAAAAGATGCTCACCTTCACTAGCTGTTAGGGAAATGCAAATCAAAACCACAGTGAGATATCATCTCACACCAATAAGATTGGCTGCCATTAAATAAACAGGAAACTACAAATGCTGGAGAGGATGTGGAGAAATTGGAACCATCCATTGCTAATGGGGATGTATAATGGCACAACCACTATGGAAGATAGTTTTATGGTTCATCAGAAACCTAAATATCAAGTTGCCTATGACCCAGCAATTCTACTAGTTGGTATATATCCAGAAGATCTGAAAGCAGTGACACAGACATTTTTACAATGATATTCATAGCAACATTATTCATAATTGCCAAAAGATGGAAACAATCCAAGTGTCCATCAACAGATGAGTGGATAAACAAATGTGGTTATACATATGATGGAATATTATGCAGCAGTAGGAAGGAAAGAGGTCCTGAAGCATGAGACAACATGGATGAACCTGGAGGACATAATGCTGAGTTGAAATAAGTCAGACACAAAAGGAGAGCTGTTGTAAGATTCCACTGATGTGAATCCCCTAAAAATGTAAAATCAGAGTCTTAAAATCTAGATTACAGGGGATGTAGAGATAGAAGCTAAAGAAAAAGGAGTGGTTACCTAATATATTCAGACTTGTTAACGTGGTTGAACTTAAATGTATGGGAATGGATAGAGATGATGGCAGTTCGTTAGTGAGATCATAATTAATAGTGCCATTTTGAAGGTGATTATGATTGAAAGGGGTTGTTTAAAGTCATGTATCTCACCGATTAGCACTAGAAATATAAATAAGTTCATTCATGAACTACTTCAAAAGTATTACACTTGTACAAAGAGTTAATAATAGGGGTATATGGGAAAACTACCTATTGCATGCTATGGATTATATTTAACAGGAATACCTCATGAGTACCACACCAATACCAGGGGTAAGTAATTCAGGGGATGAGATTTATGGGGTGTTTTGGGTTTGCTCTTTGGTGTGGGTGTATCTATCTGTTATTTTTCTCTTTGGAGCAGTGAAAATTGTCTAAAATTGAGAGCAATGATGATTGTACAACTAAGGATACTGTGTAACATTGTTTATTTTGGATAGAATATATGCTATGTGAATATATTCAACAAAATCTGCAGATTCAAAATAAATAAATCAATAAATAAACAGAAAGATTAAAGTGCTAGAGAAAATGTTGAGAGAGAGGTATACCTAATCAATGTTGGTAGGGTAGCAGAATGGTGCAGCCCCTCCAGTGGGTAATGTAGTGAATCCTCAGAAGGTTAAATATAGGGTCACCATATTATTAGGCAATCTCATTACTAGGAATATCCTGAAAGCAGGGACTTGATAGTCATTGTGACCAAAGAGTACATCATTGGAGGGCAAACTGTGGTGTATACATATGATAGAATATTGTGTGGCTATAGAAAGGAATTTGTGAGGCATTCAATGAGGTGAATGCACCTTGGGGACATTATGTAGAGCAATGTAAGTCAGAAACAAAAGGACATATATTGTATAGTCTCATTTAGAATATACTTATAAGAAAATTATGGCCTAGATTGTAAGCTCTTACGGCATTCACATTAATTCCTGTTTTAAGTGTTATTTCTAATTTCTGAGATGCTGTGCTATATTTACATAACCTGATATTCCCCTGGAAATTTAGATACCTGTGTGACACCTAAGACTCAGAGTTAGAGTTCTGCAGCTCTGAAAGTCAGTATTACTCACTCCATACAGCAACTGGTAAAGAAACCACAAAAGAGATCAGACTTCAATTAGAGATATGAATGAAGCTGATCTGGTTAGGACAAAAGTAAATCAGGATACAGGGTAAAAGATGATATTGTCTGTATTTTAAAACTTCACCTTTTGTGTGAGACCAAAGGAGATGTTCATTTTGTATAAAATTTGAATTTTCTGTAGCACACAATCTAACTTAATTTGTGTAGCCAGTTAATTTAAACAAGCTAAACACATGGAACCAAGAATGGGGAATGAGATCTTGTAATTCTGTATAGCTTAATGTAAGACTCTGATCCATGCCAGAGTATGTTTGGCAGAAAATAAGGAAAGCATTTGCAAGTTCTCTTGAGGGACGGGAGAAAAAATATGGAACTATTGAACTTCCCCACATTGCAAATTCCTGATACTATCTCAAGCATTAGGGACTCCTCCCAATTTAATAAGCCACATCCTCAATGTTGAGGCTTTCTATTATGAAACTTATTTCTGTAGTGGGAAGCTAAGCCTATCTATAATTATGCCTAAGGGTCACTTCCACAAAACCTCTTTTGTTCATGTTGCCTCTCTCTCTCTAAGCCCAACTCTGCAAATAAACTCATTATTCTCCCCCTTATGTGGGACATGACTCCCAGGGATAATCCTGGCCCTGGGATCATGGGATTGACAATGTCCTCTTGACCAAAAGGGGGAAAACAAATGTAACAAAACAAAGTTCCAGTAGCTAAGAGATTTCAAATAGAGTTGAGAGGCTATTCTGGAGGTTACTCTTATGCAAGTTTCAGCTAGATATTGCAAATTGCCACAATATGCCAACCCCCAACCTACAGTATTCCTGAAAACCCTAAGGAATACCCAGGGCTCTATCTGAGGCTCTATAAAAGTTTCACTCCTTAAGTTTATTTCCTCAGAAATGTAAAGCCTCCAGATGTCAATGAAACCCAGAGGCACCAGTCTCTCAAAAAACATCAACTTGTTGCATCCCCCTAACCTATGATATTGACACCCATTCTCAACATGCAGAAGTTAGAATGGTTATTGCTTAAGTATCCCTGAAGACAAGGAGAAGGATCAAATGAGAGGAGTTATAACAGAGATGATAGGATTTAACACATGATTATGCCTACTGAATAACTATATAGATATCTATTTTTAGTCACTAATGTATTAGAAGAGCTAGAAGGAAATACCTGAAATTGTGGAACTATAACCCATACCATATGTGCTGGTTTGAAACTGTTATGGGCTCCAGAAGAGCCATAATCTTTTATTCCAATCTTGTTGGGTGGAAGCTTTTGATTGAGTATTTCCATGGAGATGTGACTCACCCAACTATAGCTGAGACATATGATTAAATTGTTTCCATAAAGATGTGTCCCCACCCATTCCAGGGGGATCTTAATTAGATCAATGGAGTCCTTTAAGAGAGCTTATGGAAAGAGCTCAGGGAAGCTGAGGGAGACATTTCAGAGAGAAGGTAAGAGATGTAATCCAGAGTTTGCCCACAGGAGAAATTAAGAAATGACATAGACAGAGATGCTTGAAGACACTTGGATATGCAGACTGAAAGATGTTCAGAGATGCTAAGCTAAGGGATGAAGCCCAGAGTTTTCCCTGGAGAAACTAAGAGAGGACCCCCAGATGCTTACATGCACAGAAGCTGAGAGAGAGAAGCTAAGAGAGATAGAAACCCAGAGGCATTTTGGAGAAATCCATTTTGAAACCAGAACTCAGGAGCAAAGGACAGGCAGGTGCCAGCCACCTGCCTTCCCAACTAACAGATGTGCTCCAGATGCCATTGGCCTTTCTTCAGTGAAGGTTCCTCATGTTAATGCCTTAGTTTTGACACTTTTATGGCCTTGGAACTGTAAATTTGTGACCTCATAAATCCCCTTTATAAAAGCCAATCCAGGAGGCAGGGCAAGATGGCAGACTGGTGAGCTGTAAGTTTTAGTTACTCCTCCAGGAAAGTAGGTAAAAAGCCAGGAACTGCGTGGACTGGACACCACAGAGCAATCTGTCTTTGGGCATACTTCATACAACACTCATGAAAACGTGGAACTGCTGAGATCAGCGAAATCTGTAAGTTTTTGCGGCCAGGGGACCCGCGCCCCTCCCTGCCAGGCTCAGTCCCGGGGGAGGAGGGGCTGTCAGCTCGGGGAAGGAGAAGGGAGAACTGCAGTGGCTGCTCTTATCGGAAACTCATTCTACTGATTCAAACTCCAACCATAGATAGACTGAGACCAGACACCAGAGACTCTGAGAGCAGCCAGCCCAGCAGAGAGGAGACAGGCATAGAAAAAAAACAACACGAAAAACTCCAAAATAAAAGCAGAGGATTTTTGGAGTTCTGGTGAACACAGAAAGGGGAAGGGCGGAGCTCAGGCCTTGAGGCGCATATGCAAATCCCGAAGCAAAGCTGATCTCTCTGCCCTGTGGACCTTTCCTTAATGGCCCTGGTTGCTTTGTCTATTAGCATTTCAATAACCCATTAGATCTCTGAGGAGGGCCGTTTTTTTTTGTTGTTTTTTTTTTTAAATCCTTTTTTCTTTTTCTAAAACAATTACTCTAAGAAGCCCAATACAGAAAGCTTCAAAGACTTTCAATTTGGGCACGTCAAGTCAAGAGCAGAACTAAGAGAGCTCTGAGACAAAAGGCAATAATCCAGTGGCTGAGAAAATTCACTAAACAACACAACTTCCCAAGAAAAGGGGGGTGTCCACTCACAGCCACCATCCTGGTGGACAGGAAACACTCCTGCCCATCGCCAGCCCCATAGCCCAGAGCTGCCCCAGACAACCCAGTGTGACGGAAGTGCTTCAAATAACAGGCACACACCACAAAACTGGGCATGGACATTAGCCTTCCCTGCAACCTCAGCTGAATGTCCCAGAGCTGGGAAGCTGGAGCAGTGTGAATTAACAAAGCCCCATTCAGCCATCATTTGAGCAGACTGGGAGCCTCCCTACACAGCCCAGCAGCCCAGAACTGCCCTGGGGGGACGGCACTCACCTGTGACATAGCACAGTCATCCCTCAACAGAGGACCCGGGGTGCACAGCCTGGAAGAGGGGCCCACTTTCAAGTCTCAGGAGCCATATGCCAATACCAAAGACTTGTGGGTCAGTGGCAGAGGCAAACTGTGGCAGGACTGAACTGAAGGATTAGACTATTGCAGCAGCTTTAAAACTCTAGGATCATCAGGGAGATTTGATTGTTAGGGCCACCCCCCCTCCCCGACTGCCCAGAAACACACCCCACATACAGGGCAGGCAACACCAACTACACACGCAAGCTTGGTACACCAATTGGGCCCCACAAGACTCACTCCCCCACTCACCAAAAAGGCTAAGCAGGGGAGAACTGGCTTGTGGAGAACAGGTGGCTCGTGGACGCCACCTGCTGGTTAGTTAGAGAAAGTGTACTCCACGAAGCTGTAGATCTGATAAATTAGAGAAAAGGACTTCAATAGGTCTACAAACCCTAAAAGAACCCTATCAAGTTCAGCAAATGCCACGAGGCCAAAAACAACAGAAAATTATAAAGCATATGAAAAAACCAGACGATATGGATAACCCAAGCCCAAGCACCCAAATCAAAATACCAGAAGAGACACAGCACCTAGAGCAGCTACTCAAAGAACTAAAGATGAACAATGAGACCATAGTACGGGATATGAAGGAAATCAAGAAGACCCCAGAAGAGCATAAAGAAGACATTGCAAGACTAAATAAAAAAATGGATGATCTTATGGAAATTAAAGAAACTGTTGACCAAATTAAAAAGATTCTGGACAATCATAGTATAAGACTAGAGGAAGTTGAACAACGAATCAGTGACCTGGAAGATGACAGAATGGAAAATGAAAGCATAAAAGAAAGAATGGGGAAAAAAATTGAAAAACTGGAAATGGACCTCAGGGATATGATAGATAATATGAAACGTCCGAATATAAGACTCATTGGTGTCCCAGAAGGGGAAGAAAAGGGTAAAGGTCTAGGAAGAGTATTCAAAGAAATTGTTGGGGAAAACTTCCCAAATCTTCTAAACAACATAAATACACAAATCATAAATGCTCAGCGAACTCCAAATAGAATAAATCCAAAAAAACCCACTCCGAGACATATACTGATCACACTGTCAAACATAGAAGAGAAGGAGCAAGTTCTGAAAGCAGCAAGAGAAAAGCAATTCACCACATACAAAGGAAACAGCATAAGACTAAGTAGTGACTACTCAGCAGCCACCATGGAGGCAAGAAGGCAGTGGCACGATATATTTAAAATTCTGAGTGAGAGGAATTTCCAGCCAAGAATACTTTATCCAGCAAAGCTCTCCTTCAAATTTGAGGGAGAGCTTAAATTTTTCACAGACAAAGAAATGCTGAGAGAATTTGCTAACAAGAGACCTGCCCTACTGGAGATACTAAAGGGAGCCCTACAGACAGAGAAACAAAGACAGGACAGAGAGACGTGGAGAAAGGTTCAGTACTAAAGAGATTCGGTATGGGTACAATAAAGGATATTAATAGAGAGAGGGAAAAACATGGCAAACATAAACCAAAAGATAAGATGGCCGATTCAAGAAATGCCTTCACGGTTTTAACGTTGAATGTAAATGGATTAAACTCCCCAATTAAAAGATATAGATTCGCAGAATGGATCAAAAAAAATGAACCATCAATATGTTGCATACAAGAGACTCATCTTAGACACAGGGACACAAAGAAACTGAAAGTGAAAGGATGGAAAAAAATATTTCATGCAAGCTACAGCCAAAAGAAAGCAGGTGTAGCAATATTAATCTCAGATAAAATAGACTTCAAATGCAGGGATGTTTTGAGAGACAAAGAAGGCCACTACATACTAATAAAAGGGGCAATTCAGCAAGAAGAAATAACAATCGTAAATGTCTATGCACCCAACCAAGGTGCCACAAAATACATGAGAGAAACACTGGCAAAACTAAAGGAAGCAATTGATGTTTCCACAATAATTGTGGGAGACTTCAACACATCACTCTCTCCTATAGATAGATCAACCAGACAGAAGACCAATAAGGAAATTGAAAACCTAAACAATCTGATAAATGAATTAGATTTAACAGACATCTACAGGACATTACATCCCAAATCACCAGGATACACATACTTTTCTAGTGCTCACGGAACTTTCTCCAGAATAGATCATATGCTGGGACATAAAACAAGCCTCAATAAATTTAAAAAGATTGAAATTATTCAAAGCACATTCTCTGACCACAATGGAATACAATTAGAAGTCAATAACCATCAGAGACTTAGAAAATTCACAAATACCTGGAGGTTAAACAACACACTCCTAAACAATCAGTGGGTTAAAGAAGAAATAGCAAGAGAAATTGCTAAATATATAGAGACGAATGAAAATGAGAACACAACATACCAAAACCTATGGGATGCAGCAAAAGCAGTGCTAAGGGGGAAATTTATAGCACTAAACGCATATATTAAAAAGGAAGAAAGAGCCAAAACCAAAGAACTAATGGATCAACTGAAGAAGCTAGGAAATGAACAGCAAACCAATCCTAAACCAAGTACAAGAAAAGAAATAACAAGGATTAAAGCAGAAATAAATGACATAGAGAACAAAAAAACAATAGAGAGGATAAATATCACCAAAAGTTGGTTCTTTGAGAAGATCAACAAGATTGACAAGCCCCTAGCTAGACTGACAAAATCAAAAAGAGAGAAGACCCATATAAACAAAATAATGAATGAAAAAGGTGACATAACTGCAGATCCTGAAGAAATTAAAAAAATTATAAGAGGATATTATGAACAACTGTATGGCAACAAACTGGATAATGTAGAAGAAATGGACAATTTCCTGGAAACATATGAACAGCCTAGACTGACCAGAGAAGAAATAGAAGACCTCAACCAACCCATCACAAGCAAAGAGATCCAATCAGTCATCAAAAATCTTCCCACAAATAAATGCCCAGGGCCAGATGGCTTCACAGGGGAATTCTACCAAACTTTCCAGAAAGAACTGACACCAATCTTACTCAAACTCTTTCAAGACATTGAAAAAAATGGAACACTACCTAACTCATTTTATGAAGCTAACATCAATCTAATACCAAAACCAGGCAAAGATGCTACAAAAAAGGAAAACTACCGGCCAATCTCCCTAATGAATATAGATGCAAAAATCCTCAACAAAATACTTGCAAATCGAATCCAAAGACACATTAAAAAAATCATACACCATGACCAAGTGCGGTTCATTCCAGGCATGCAAGGATGGTTCAACATAAGAAAAACAATCAATGTATTACAACACATTAACAAGTCAAAAGGGAAAAATCAATTGATCATCTCAATAGATGCTGCAAAAGCATTTGACAAAATCCAACATCCATTTTTGATAAAAGCACTTCAAAAGGTAGGAATTGAAGGAAACTTCCTCAACATGATAAAGAGCATATATGAAAAACCCACAGCCAGCATAGTACTCAATGGTGAGAGACTGAAAGCCTTCCCTCTAAGATCAGGAACAAGACAAGGATGCCCGCTGTCACCACTGTTATTCAACATTGTGCTGGAAGTGCTAGCCAGGGCAATCCGGCAAGACAAAGAAATAAAAGGCATCCAAATTGGAAAAGAAGAAGTAAAACTGTCATTGTTTGCAGATGATATGATCTTATATCTAGAAAACCCTGAGAAATCAACGATACAGCTACTAGAGCTAATAAACAAATTTAGCAAAGTAGTGGGATACAAGATTAATGCACATAAGTCAGTAATGTTTCTATATGCTAGAAATGAACAAACTGAAGAGACACTCAAGAAAAAGATACCATTTTCAATAGCAACTAAAAAAATCAAGTACCTAGGAATAAACTTAACCAAAGATGTAAAAGACCTATACAAAGAAAACTACATAATTCTACTAAAAGAAATAGAAGGGGACCTTAAAAGATGGAAAAATATTCCATGTTCATGGATAGGAAGGCTAAATGTCATTAAGATGTCAATTCTACCCAAACTCATCTACAGATTCAATGCAATCCCAATCAAAATTCCAACAACCTACTTTGCAGACTTGGAAAAGCTAGTTATCAAATTTATTTGGAAAGGGAAGATGCCTCGAATTGCTAAAGACACTCTAAAAAAGAAAAACGAAGTGGGAGGACTTACACTCCCTGACTTTGAAGCTTATTATACAGCCACAGTTGCCAAAACAGCATGGTACTGGCACAAAGATAGACATATAGATCAATGGAATCGAATTGAGAATTCAGAGATAGACCCTCAGATCTATGGCCGACTGATCTTTGATAAGGCCCCCAAAGTCACCGAACTGAGCCATAATGGTCTTTTCAACAAATGGGGCTGGGAGAGTTGGATATCCATATCCAAAAGAATGAAAGAGGACCCCTACCTCACCCCCTACACAAAAATTAACTCAAAATGGACCAAAGATCTCAATATAAAAGAAAGTACCATAAAACTCCTAGAAGATAATGTAGGAAAACATCTTCAAGACCTTGTATTAGGAGGCCACTTCCTAGACTTTACACCCAAAGCACAAGCAACAAAAGAGAAAATAGATAAATGGGAACTCCTCAAGCTTAGAAGTTTCTGCACCTCAAAGGAATTTCTCAAAAAGGTAAAGAGGCAGCCAACTCAATGGGAAAATATTTTTGGAAACCATGTATCTGACAAAAGACTGATATCTTGCATATACAAAGAAATCCTACAACTCAATGACAATAGTACAGACAGCCCAATTATAAAATGGGCAAAAGATATGAAAAGACAGTTCTCTGAAGAGGAAATACAAATGGCCAAGAAACACATGAAAAAATGTTCAGCTTCACTAGCTATTAGAGAGATGCAAATTAAGACCACAATGAGATACCATCTAACACCGGTTAGAATGGCTGCCATTAAACAAACAGGAAACTACAAATGCTGGAGGGGATGTGGAGAAATTGGAACTCTTATTCATTGTTGGTGGGACTGTATAATGGTTCAGGCACTCTGGAAGTCAGTCTGGCAGTTCCTTAGAAAACTAGATATAGAGCTACCATTCCATCCAGCGATTGCAGTTCTCGGTATATACCCGGAAGATCGGAAAGCAGTGACACGAACAGATATCTGCACGCCAATGTTCATAGCAGCATTATTCACAATTGCCAAGAGATGGAAACAACCCAAATGTCCTTCAACAGATGAGTGGATAAATAAAATGTGGTATATACACACGATGGAATACTATGCGGCAGTAAGAAGGAACAATCTGGTGAAACATATGACAACATGGATGAACCTTGAAGACATAATGCTGAGCGAAATAAGCCAGGCACAAAAAGAGAAATATTATATGCTACCACTAATGCGAACTTTGAAAAATGTAAAACAAATGGTTTATAATGTAGAATGTAGGGGAACTAGCAGTAGAGAGCAATTAAGGAAGGGGGAACAATAATCCAAGAAGAACAGATAAGCTATTTAACGTTCTGGGGATGCCCAGAAATGACTATGGTCTGTTAATTTCTGATGGATGTAGTAGGAACAAGTTCACTGAAATGTTGCTATATTATGTAACTTTCTTGGGGTAAAGTAGGAACATGTTGGAAGTTAAGCAGTTATCTTACGTTAGTTGTCTTTTTCTTACTCCCTTGTTATGGTCTCTTTGAAATGTTCTTTTATTGTATGTTTGTTTTCTTTTTAACTTTTTTTTTCATACAGTTGATTTAAAAAAGAAGGGAAAGTTAAAAAAAAAAAAAGAAAAAAGACAAACAAGGAAAAAAAAAATAAAAGATGTAGTGCCCCCTTGAGGAGCCTGTGGAGAATGCGGGGGTATTCGCCTGCCCCACCTCCATGGTTGCTGGCATGACCACAGACATAGGAGACTGGTGGTTTGATGGGTTGAGCCCTCTACCATAAGTTTTACCCTTGGGAAGACGGTTGCTGCAAAGGAGAGGCTAGGCCTCCCTGTATTTGTGCCTAAGTGTCTCCTCCTGAATGCCTCTTTGTTGCTCAGATGTGGCCCTCTCTCTCTGGCTAAGCCAACTTGAAAGGTGAAATCACTGCCCTCCCCCCTACGTGGGATCAGACACCCAGGGGAGTGAATCTCCCTGGCAACATGGAATATGACTCCCGGGGAGGAATGTAGACCCGGCATCGTGGGATGGAGAACATCTTCTTGACCAAAAGGGGGATGTGAAAGGAAATGAAATAAGCTTCAGTGGCAGAGAGATTCCAAAACGAGCCGAGAGATCACTCTGGTGGGCACTCTTACGCACACTTTAGACAACCTTTTTTAGGTTCTAAAGAATTGGGGTAGCTGGTGGTGGATACCTGAAACTATTAAACTACAACCCAGAACCCATGAATCTCAAAGACAGTTGTATAAAAATGTAGCTTATGAGGGGTGACAGTGGGATTGGGAAAGCCATAAGGACCAAACTCCACTTTGTCTAGTTTATGGATGGATGTGTAGAAAAGTAGGGGAAGGAAACAAACAGACAAAGGTACCCAGTGTTCTTTTTTACTTCAATTGCTCTTTTTCACTCTAATTATTATTCTTGTTATTTTTGTGTGTGTGCTAATGAAGGTGTCAGGGATTGATTTAGGTGATGAATGTACAACTATGTAATGGTACTGTAAACAATCGAAAGTACAATTTGTTTTGTATGACTGCGTGGTATGTGAATATACCTCAATAAAATGATGATTAAAAAAAAAAATAACAGGGAAGAGAGAAAACTAACAGGGAGGGGAGCTACCTTCCTTGTTATCTGCCAGCTTCCATCTCCTAGTGGTCAAAGGCTTGTCTCATAGGACATTAACTATCCACACCTTCTGGGACCCCAAGCAATCCCCTCCCTCACTCACTACAGGTAAGCCTAAGGCAGGAGACCAGAAGATCCTGAAGGATTTGCCTTTGTAAAATTGGTTCAGAGCCTACCTAGAGTTGGTTGCCCTTGAGATGGTTGGGGAAGAACAAATGGCCAATGGCCCCAGATTCAAATGACACATTGACCAATTTAGAACAGAGCCCCAAGAATTTAAATAGGTGGTAAAATACAGGAGACTATTTGATCCCTACAATAATTCTTGGTATGAAACTTTGCTGTCCAGGAAACACCAGTAGCACTTTCTTCATGCTGTTTTGAAGATAATAGTAGTTGGTAAATCCTGAGGGTTTTTTCCCAAGTGACTCCATGTCTGTTTAGCTTTACTTTGCTGAAATAACAGAAACTTTCAGATTTGCTTGATTATATAAGTTGCATATGAAATACTATCCTTTACATTATCAAGCCCCATGATCATGATTGAGCACTAAATGAGGTAATGTATGTGTATTAGTTAGGGTTCTCTAGGGAAACATAATCAATGAGAGGTGTCTATAATTATAAAATTTATAAAAGTGACTCACACAACTGTGGGTATGCACAAGTCCAAATTCTGTAGGGCAGTCAGCAAACTGTCAACTCCAAGGAAGATGTCCGATGAACTCCTTAGGAACTGAATTGGCAACATCGACAAACTCCTCAGGAAATAAACTGGGATCTTCAATGAACGTGCTCGATGAACTCCTCAGGAAACGAACCAGCGACTTCAATGAACTCCTCAGGAAATGCTTTGCTGGGCAGCCAAAGAAGAAGTGAAGGTCCTCTATCTGTCTCACTTATAAGTCTTCAACTGATTAATTGGATTAAATCCAGCCAATTGCATTCTCTCATTGTGGAAGGCACGCCCTTTGGTGAGTCATCAGTCACAGCTGCAGTGAATTGACTGATGATTTAGTAAACCAGCCTGTTGGCTTATTAACCAGCCACAAATGTCCTCACAACAATTGTTAGGCCAGTGCTTGCTTGACCAGACAGCTGGGTACTATCAACTGGCCAAGTTGACGTATGAACCTAACCATCACAGTATGGCACACACTTTGCAATCTAGAAAGCACTAGTTAAAAAGTGAATAGTTGAATGTAGTTAAAATAATAACATAGCCTCCTCAGGAAGAGGAGTCACCATCTTAGATGAAGATAATGCTTGGGCTTAATTTGATACCCAATTTCAGCGAGATATGAGAAGACCACCTAGATAATATTGATTTCTTAAGGAAGCTATGAAACTTTTATGAAGTTTTAGGGGAATTTCAGCACTTAAAGGCTTTCTTGATGAGACTCTGGGGAACAAGAGACTTTCCACAAACCTCTTGAAACTGTGTCACAGTTGATGGCCTCTATAAACATACCCTGAAGGATAAAATTAATGAAAAAAGAGGGAAATTTTCAATTTGACAAACATATTGAACAGCAGACACTATGCAAAGTGCTAATAACATTTAAATATCTATTCCTTGCAATCAGAGCTTCTGAGGTGTTGAGGAAGCAGTGACTGGCATTTGAACCAGACCTTGAAGATGAGTGAGATTTCGTTCAACAGGTAGAGTACAGAGGATGGGAAGGAAGGGTGGGCCAGGAAGAAAGAACAGCATGGGCAACGGCGTGGAGGTAAAAAAGAGGAAGGTTTCCTTGGAAGCCAGATATAAGGAAGCAGAGCCAAGGTGGCAGACAGAGGACAGCATTAACTTTCAGACTATGCCATCTTGCTGAACTTTCTACCAGGTACTAGGCTCAAAGACCATCTAGCCTTTCTCCTTCCTTCAGTATAGTCTGCTCTACATTCTGTGTTTACCAACAAATATGGTCTCTCCTGCTTTTAATCAGATCATGTGAGATCTTTATATCCCACAGACCAGAGAGAGACTAGAAAGCTGAAAAGCTTTTCCAGACAAGAGACTGCCTGTTGAGTAGGGTCATTTTTGGAAGTCCTTCTTATTCCAGTTCTGTTTGCGTATGAGTCTTTCTGCCAAGAACCCTGAGCTACCCCAGTGGCCACAGTGGTGCCTCACTCTGACACTGGAAGGCTGGACCCTGAAAATCTTCCAGGAGAAGAAGGAGCTGGAGGCTTCCAGTGTCCTCACACTTTCACCTGAGCCAGACAGAGCCCTTCTTGGCCTGGCATATTAGCAAAAGGGATACACCAAGGATAGAGAGTTAAAAGTAGCTCCCTCAACAACTGGTTTTCCTGGAATCCTTTCTCAATGGCCCTTTTCTTGATCCTGGTGTCAAAGCTCAGGCTAGAATACCTGTGCCGGTTTGAATGTGTTATGTCCCCAAAACACCATTATCATTGATTGCGGTCGCGTCTATTGCTTCGGGGGGCGGCCGGTTGCTGAACCCTCGGCTCTCGGCGTTGCTCAGAGGGTACCGGCGGCGGGGGCTCTTTCCCGGAGGCGAGGGCGAGGCGGGGGACTTGGCCAGGTCCCCGGCGGTGGCGTGCAAGGTGTGGAGGGCGGCGAGAGGAAACAGGCGGGACGCTTTTTTGAGGAGGGTAAAGCCAAGAGCCTTTATTCAGGGGTGAGCACCAGTTATATAGGCTGGCATAGAGGGCGGGGGTTGTTTGAAAAAGGGGCGGGAGTTGCTCTGGCAACGGTGCATGCGCACTGGCGGTGGCAGGAGTTGCTCTGGCAACGGGGGTGGCGGGCAAGATAAGGGGGGCGGTTTTCTCTGGCAAGCTTCCTGGCGCCCAACATGGGGCAAGATATTTTGGGTGAGGAAATGGGGCCTGCATCCGGCTCCATTTTCTCAGGCCCGGGGGGCTGTGGAGGGCGCTACCGCCCGTGCCCACCACCCTCCCCAGGGGAGGATCCGGTCCCCTGGCCCAGGCCCGCCAAGTTGAAGCACGTAATCAGTATCCCGCAATTGATGTAATCTTGTGTGGGCAGATGTATTGGTTTTGATTAGATTTTGATTCTTTGAGTGTTTCCATGGAGATGTGCCCCAGCTAAATGTGGGTGATGACTCTGATTGGATAATTTCCATGGAGGCAAAGCCCCACCCATTCAGGGTGGGCCTTGATCAGTAGAGCCATATAAATGAGCTGACAAACAGAAGAAACTCAGTGCAGCTGAGAGTTAACATTTTGAAGAGGAGCTACAGCCAAGAGGGACACCTTGAAGAAAGCACAGGAGCGGAGAGAGAAGCTGCAGATCAGAGACAGTTTGAAGATGGACATTGAAAGCAGACTTTTCTCCGGAGAAGCTAAGAGATGACAAACACCCCAAGAGCAACTGAGAGTGACATTTTGGAAAGAAGCTGAAGCCTAGAGAGGAACGTCCTGAGAGAAAGCCATTTTGAAACCAGAACTCCGGAGCAGACGCCAGCCACATGCCTTCCCAGCTAACAGAAGTTTTCCAGACACCATTGGCCATCCTCCAGTGAAGGTACCCGATTGCTGATGTGTTACCTTGGACACTTTATGGCCTTAAGACTGTAGCTTTGTGACCAAATAAACCCCCTTTTATAAAAAAAAAAAAAAAAAAAAAAAAAAAAGCCAATCCATTTCTGGTATTTTGCATAACAGCAGCTTTAGCAAATCAGAAAAGAGTTTGGTACCAGAGAAGTGGAGTGTGGTTGAGTTTGCAAATACCAAACATTTTTAAATGGGTAAGGGGAAGATTCTGGAATAATTGTGAAGAGCTTGATATAAATGCTTAGGTTGCTTTAAAGAGACTGTTGGTAGAAATATAGACTGTAAAGATACCTCTGATGAGGCCTTAAATAGAAACGATGAATGTGTCACTGCCAACTGGGAAGAAGGTGATCCTTGTTTTAAAGTGGCAGAGAATTTGGCAAAATCATGTCCCAGTGTTGGATGGAAGGCAGAATTTGAAAGCGACAATCTGGGATAAGTAGCTAAAGAGCTCTGCAAGCTAAATGGGGAAAATGAAGCCTGGCTTCTCCTTGCAGCTTACAGTAAAATGTGACAGGGAAGCAATAAACTGAGAACTGAACTCTTGGGCACAAAGAAATAAGAAATTGATGGTCTGGAAAATTATGGGCTTATAGAAAGTGAGACCCCAGAGAGTAGTGTGCCACATGAGGATCTAATGACACCTGGAACCAATCAGCCATTTCACTACAAGCCAGGATTGAAGATGGAGTTATCTAGGAAGGATTTCTGAAAATTCCTATTGTCTGAGGTTTTTGACCCCTGTATGGTGCATGCCAAGCCAACAATTTTTTGCAAGATCTGTATAAATGGAATTACTGCCAGTCTGAACTAAAAGGAACAGAAAAGGGACAAATTGAAGGAATGATGACTTCAAAGGTAAAATCATGGAAGCTAATGTCTGAGGACAAGAAATCTCAGGCCAGGAATGTGGATCTCCCCATGCACATGGAAAGGGTGAGTTTGCCCTGGAGGCAGAAGTCAGGCCTTCTGCCTTGATGCGCAAGCAGAGTGCTGTTACCCCAGGCCTCAGAGGATGGAGCACATTACCTGGAGATTCGGGAGAGCCTGGCCACCACCCCATTGTTTAGAGAGGAGAGAGCCTTTGCCCAGGAGATGCAGAGCCTGGGTGGCACCCTGAGGAGGGTGGGGACAAGAAGAGGTTGGTCTCCACAATGCATGCATATGTTGCAGGAAGCACTCTGGTGTTTGAAGAAAGCAAGACCACTGTGTAAGCCTTTGAAAAAGGTGGGACTGCTGCTCTCTCAAGCCCCAAGGATAAAACATCATTCTATAAATGATTCTCAGACTTTAAAATCTAATGAAGTATGTCCTGGGGGTTTTAGGGACTGTTTTGGTCCCCTAACTCTGGTTTTCCTTTCCATTTCTCCCTATGGCAATGGGAACATTTATCCTATGACTGTCCCTCTTTTGTATATTGGAAGCAGATAACTTATTCAAAATTTCACAACAAAAGGAGACTTTTGCCTTAGGACAAGCCGCACCTGTAACTGATTTTGATAAGACTGTGTACTTATCCACTGTTACTGAAATGATATAAGCTTTTGTGACATTGTGAATGAATAAATGAATGTATTTTGAATTTGGAAAGAACATGTCTTTCTGGGGTCCAGGGTGTGGAATGTGCCAGTTTGAAACTGTTATGGACCCCAGAAGAGCCATGATCTTTTAATGCAATCTTGTTGGGTAGAAACTTTTGATTGAGTATTTCCATGGAGATGTGACTCACCCAGCTGTAACTGAGACCTATGATTAAATTATTTCCATGGAGATGTGACCCCACCCATTCTGGGTGGATCTTACTTAGTCCTTTAAGAGAGCTCACAGAAACAAGGAGCTCAGGAAAGCTGAGAGAATTTTGGAGAGAAGCTAAGAGAGATATAATCCAGAGTTTGTGCCTGGGAGTAGCTAAGAGCTGACACAGACTGAGATGCTTGAAGATGCTTGGATATGCAAGTAGAAAGATGTTTGGAGATGTTTAGCTAAGGGATGAAGCCTAGAGTTTGCCCTGGTGAAGCTAAGAGAGGTTCCCCAGATGCTTGGATGAACAGGTGCTGAGAGAGAGAAGCAAAGAGAGACAAGCCCAGAGACATTCTGTAGAAAGCTGTTTTGAAACCAGAACCCAGGAACAAAGGACCAGCAGGTGTCAGCCACATGACTTCCCAGCTAACAGATGTGTTCTAGATGCCAATGGCCTTTCCTCAGTGAAGGTATCCTCGTGCTGATGCCTTAGTTTGGACACTTTTATGGCCTTGGAACTGTAAATTTGTGACCTAATAAATCCCCTTTATAAAAGCCAATCCATTTCTGATATTTTGCATAATAGCAGCTTTAGCAAAGCAGGATATCATACTTTAAAATTTGCTCTATAACTACTTGTTAAACTCTATTTTGAAATGTATCACTCTTCTGCATATATATTATATTTCATAATAAAAATGTTTAAAAAATAAACTTATAGGACACATATACACACATAAAAGTGATATTCATCTGTAGTTTTGTTTCCTTATGATGGCTTTATCTGGCTTTGGGTAATGTAGGCCTCAAATAATGAATTAGGAAGTGTTCCCTCCTCTTCAATTTTATGGAAGAGTTTGAGAAGGATTGGTGTTAATTCTCCTTAAAATGTTTGGTAGACTTCATCAGTGCACCATCCAGTCCTGGACTTTTCTTTGGAGTTTTTAAATTACTGATTGAATCTCTCTGTTATAGGTTTGTTGCAATTTTCTCTTTCTTTTTGAGTCAGTTTAGTTGATTTGTGTGTTTCTAGGAATTTTTCCATTTCATCTATATTATGTAATTTTTTGGCATACAATTCCTCATAGTATTCTCTTATAATCTTTTTTTATTTTTGTAAGGTTGGTAGTAATGTCCCCACTTATATTTTGCTTTCATTTGTTCTCTTTATTGTTTACTATTCTTTATTTCAGTTATCTATGTGCTAATATTTATTATTCCTGTATTTCTGCTAACCTTGAGTTTAGCTTGCTCTTCTTTTTCTAGTTCCTTGAGGTGTGAAGTTATGTTATTGATTTGACATCTTTCTTTTTTTTTAATGTAAGCATTTACAGATATAAATTTCCTTGTACGCACTGCCTTTGCTGCATATCATAAGTTTTGGCATTTTGTGTTTTGTTTTCATTCATCTCTAAATTACCTTGTGATTTTTTCTTTGACCTACTGGTTGTTGAAGAATGTGTTATTTAATTTCCACATATTTGTGAGTTTTCCTTTGTTATTGATTTCTAGCTTCCTTTCATTGTGTACAGAAAAGATACTTAGTTTGAGTTTTATCTTTTTAAATTTATAATACTTGGTTTGTGGCCTAACATATGGTCTACCCTGGTGAATGATCCATGTTCACTTAGGGAGAATTTTCTTTTAGTTTTCTAGCTGCTAAAATAAATACCATACAATTGATTGGCTTAACAACAGTAATTTGTTGTCTCATGGTTTCAGAGGCTAGAAGGCTTACTTCCTCCTGGAGTTGGTATCTTCTGGCTAGTTGGCAATCTTTCGGGTTCCTTGGCTTTTTCATCACATAGCAATGTGGCAGCATCTTCTCCTTTCTCTTCCGGGTTCCATTGACTTCCAGCTTCTGGCTGCTCCCCATGGCTTCCAAAAGCCTCTGTTTTTATTTATTTTTATTTTATTTTATTTCCATCAATCCCACCTCCTCTCTGTTGAGAGGAACCTCAGGGTTCCTTTCCTTCTTGCTCTGGATTTATCTGTGCTCATAGCTTGTATTCAGTAGTCCAAATCTGTTAATTAAAACCACAATTGGAGCCTGGCTGAGCTATCTTCCTTTGCTCCCAGCAGAGACCACTTCTTTTTCCCACAGGGGAGTGTTCCAACTCAGCCTGCCATGTCTGTAGGGTAGGGGTGCCAGCTCCACAGTTTGGGGGCTTTACTTTCAGTTCTACATTGTGGTCTAGGCCCTTTCACCCATTCCATGATGTACATGTGTCCAGTCACAGATGTCCCCCAAACAGTTGTTCCAGACTATTTACTAGTTGTTCATGACTGTTTACTAGCTGCTCTAAAGCATTCATTTGCTTTTTAAGTCATATAGAAAAAAGTTAAAACTAAACCAAAGGTACAATAATACTGGTGTTTATGTTTATCTATGGTGTTGCCTTTACAAGCATTCATTATTTTTTTCTTATGGCCTTGTATTACGAGCTAGTGTCCTTTCATTTCAGCCAGAGAAACTCCCTTTAACATTTCTTGTGAAGCAGATCTATTGGCAGTGAACTCTAAGTTTTGTTTATTTGACTATGTCTTAATTAACCCTTTCTTGAAGGGCAGTTTTTCTGGATATAGAATTCATGGTTGAGAGCTTTTTTCCTTTGGGGGATTTATGTCATCCCACTGCCTTATGGCCTTCATGGTTTCTGATGAGAAATCAGTTATTAATGTTAAAATTAACAGTTAATTTGTATGAGATGAGTTACTTCTCTCTTGCTGCTTTGAAAATTCTGTCTTTGGGTTTTGACAATTTGCCTACAATGTATCCCAGTATGGATCCCTTTGAGTTTATCCTTCTTGGAATTTGTTGAGCTCCTTGGATGAGTGTAATCATGTCTTTTCTCAGATTTGGGAAGTTTTTGGCCATTATTTCTTCAAAAATAATTATGGCCCTTTCTCCTCCTTCTGATGGCATCCCACAGGTCCCTTGGGCTGTATTCACTTTCCTTCATTCTTTTTTCTTTATTCTCCTCAGTCTGGAATATTTCAATTGTCTCATCTTCAAATTTGCTGATCCTTTCTTCTGCCTGCTTAAATCAGCTTTTGGGTCCATCTAGTGAGTTTTTAATTTCAATTATTTTACTTTTCTGCTCTAGAATTTCTACTTGATTCCTTTTTAGAACTTCTATTTCTTTGTTGGTATTCTCATTTTATTCAGATGTCATTTTCCTAATTTTCTTTAGCTCTTTGTGCATGGTTTCCTTTATCTAACTGAACATATTCAGAAGTTGATTTAATGTCTTTAAAAAATACTTCCAATTTATCAGTTCTTTAGGCATGGTCAAATTCTTTTTTTCTCCCTATGTATCAGTAATGCTTTCATTTTCTTTGTATATTCTATAATTTTTGTTGAGAACTGGCCATTCTTAGTATTATGTTCTGGTAATCCTAGAAATCTAATTCTCCCACTCTTCAGAAATTGCTGTATTTTTCCTGTTGAAGGCTGGAGCCTTCCTTTTGTTATTTTCCCAAACTATTTTTCTCCAAAATGGTGAGAGGAACAATAGGTAATGTCTGTTTAATTCTCCTCCATGGCCTGCAGCTTAAGCCTGGGGCAGTTGAAACAATGGCCACCCTCTATGTCACCCTCCCCAAGTGATCAAAAACAGAGATCAACAATGAAACCACACATCCCCCATTTTGGAGGATGAGGTCCTTTTTTACCCACCTGGCATCAGTAGAACACAGCAGGAATGCAGATTACAGTTCTCACAGGTGCCTGCCCTGAGTGGGATGGTAGCCACTTACACAAAAGGTGAAATTTACCAAAATTTACTGAAATTTACCAGCTTCTTCATCCAGATCTTTTCTGACACTGAAAGTATTCCACTAGACTCCTGAGTTCCAAAATAGTTGATTCAGACTGTTCATGCCAGTTCAGTTGTTGATTTTGTGGAGGGACTTTTTCCCAGAGAGTCCCACTCTACCGTCTTCCCACAATCTTAACATTATGTTCTGAAGAGCAAAAATTTTAAGTTTTGATGAAATCCACTTTTGTCCCTTTTTTTTTCCTTTTATGACTCATGCTTTTTGTGGCCTAGGAAATCTTAACTTACCCTAAGTTTGCAAATATTTTCTCTTATACTTTTTCTATTGTTCACTTCAAGTTAATTTTTGCATATGGCACAAGGTGTTGAGTTTTGTTTCTTTCCTTTTGTTTTCTGTCCTTTTTGAAACATATGACATCCAGTTGTTCCAGCTCCATCTGTTACAAAGATTATCCTTTCTCCATGTAATTATCTTGTTGAAATCAATTGACCATAAATGTGTGAGTGTATTTGTGGATGCTCTATTCTGTTCCATTTATCTATTTGACACTCCTTTTGCCTACACCACACTATCTTGATTTCTGTAGCTTATATTAAGTCTTGAAATAAGATAGTGTGCCTACTTCCATTTTTTTTATTTCAGAAAATTCTTTTTGAAATGTAGATACTTGGCATTGCCATGTAAATTTCAGGCTCAGCTTGACAGTACCTTTAAAATAAACCGATGGAATATTGATGAACTTATATTTTATCTATAAATCAATATGGGGAGAATTGAAAATTTAATATTACTGGGTCTTCCAATCTATGAATATGGTGTATCTAATCATTTATTTAAGTTTTCTCCAATTTATGTTAGCAAAGTGTGCATTTTCAATGTACAGGCTTTGAGCATCTTTTGGTAAGTTTAATCTTAAGCAATTAATGTGTTCTGAATGCTATTTTAAATGTTATTGCTTTTTAATTTCAATATCCAATTGTTCTTTGATGGTTAATAGAAATGCAATTGATGTAAAAAAATTTTTATAATTGACTTTTGTATGTTGATCTTATATTTTGTGACCTTGCTCACTTTTGTATTTAATAGCTTTTTTGGAAATTTATTAAAGTTTTCCACATGCACAGTAATGTCATTTTTGAACAAAGATAGTTTTGTTTTTTTTCCTTTCCAATCTTTATATTTTTTATTTGTTATATTTACCTTATTGCAATGGCTAGGACTACAGTACAATGTCGACTAATGGTGAGGGTGGACATCCTTGCCTTGTTCCCAAACTTAGGGGTAAAGTAGTCAGGCTTTTTTGTAGATGTCCTTTATCAGAATGAGGAAATTCTCCACAATTTCTAGTTTGTTAAGAGTTTTTGTCATAAATTGGTGTTGAATTTTTCAAATGCTTTTTCTGCATCTATTGAGATGACTGTATGGTTTTCCACTTTATTCTGTTGGTATGTGAATTAAAATGATTTATTTTCAAATGTAATAAAACCTCAATTTCCCAGGATAAACCCCACTTGGTCATGATGTGTTATCCTTTTTATATATTGTTAGATCCAATTTGCTGACATTTTGTTAGGTACTTTTGTATTTTTGTTTGTAAGGGATATTGCTCTGTAGCTTTCTCTTCTTGTAATATCTTACTATGGTTTTAAAATCAGGGAAATTCTGGCCTAAAAATTAATTGACAAGTGTTCCTGCCTCTATTTTCTAAGAGTTTGTGTAAGATTGATATTATTTTCCCTTAAATGTTTCATCAAATTCATCAGTGAAACCATCTGGTCCTGTAGAATTTGTAATTATTAATTCAATTTCTTTATTAAATATAAATTTATTTGGGTTTTTTGAGTCAACTTTGGAAATTTGGTCTTTCAAGGAATTTGTCAGTTTGTCTAAGTTGTGAAGTCTCTTGGCATAAAGATAATAATGCTTCCTTACTGTCCTTTTAATATATGTAGGTTCTGTAGTGATATTCATTCCTGATATTCATTATTTGTGTCTTCTTTCCTTTTTTTCTTGATCAGTTTAGTTAAGCATTATGAATACTTTCAAATAACTAGCTTTTGATTTCATTGATTTTTCTCTATTTTTTATTTTTAATTTCATTGATTCTCTTATTATTTCTTTTCTGTTATATGTGAGTTAGATTTATTCCTTTATTTCTAATTATTAAGATAGAAGCTAGATTGTTGATTCAAATCCTTCCTTCTTTTCTAAAATATGCATTTGCTATGACAAATTTCCCTCTACATACTGCTTTATTAGTTCAAAACAGTTTTTTATTTAAATTGTGGTTTCTTCTTTGATCCATCTTTTATGTCCAGTGTACTATTAATTTCCAAATATTTTGTGATTTTTACAGATATCCTGTAGTTAAAGATTCGTCATCCAACTCTGTGGTTGTTAGGGAACATACTTTGTATGATTTCACTGTTTTGAAATATTTTGGGACTAGTTTTGTGGCCCATAATATGGTCTATTTGGGTGAATGTTCCATGTACACTTGATAAAAATGTGTATTTTGCTGTTGTTGGGTGGGATTTTCTATCATTGCCTGTGGTAGCTTGAATTATGTAACACAGAAAAACATGTCCTTAATCTTAATCCATTCCTGAGAATTAAGGACCTTTTGAAGATACTGTTTTTAGTTAAGTTGTGGCCAACTGAATCAGGTTGGACTTTAATCTGTATTACTGGAGTCCTTTATAAGCAGAATGAAATTCAGACATAGGGAGAAAAAGCCATGTGGAGGAACAGAAGCTGGAAGTCAATGGAACCTGGAAGAGAAAGGAGAAGACACCACTATGTGCACTGCCATGTGACAGAAAAGCCAAGGACCCAAGTGTTGCAAGCTGCTGGCCTCCAGAATGCCCAAGTCATTAAGGAGAAAACAGCACTTTGCTGATGCCTCAAGTTTGGACTTCTAGCCTCACAACTATGAGCCAATAAATTCCTATTGTTTAAGCCAATCCACTGCATGTTATTTGTTTCAGCAGATGGGGAAACTAAGACAATGTCAATTAAATCCAATTTGTTGATTGAAAAGTTTAGCTATTTTATATTTAAGAGAGATACACATACTGATTTTTGTCTACTTGTTCTATCAATTACTGAGAAAAATGTGTTGAAATATCCATTTTATCTATTTTTCCTTTCATTTCTGTCAGTTTTTCCTTCATGCACAGTCAATCTTAATTTTTAAGTGGATACAAATTTAGGATTTCTATGTCTTCTTGGAGACTTGACTTGTTTATCATTGTGAAATTTTCCTCTTTATTCCCAGTAATATTACTTGTTTTGTAGTGTAGTTTATCTGTTCTACAAACTAAAAAGAAATATCTGTATAATGAGTCAGTAGTCATACTCATTCATTAAATCCTAACTTCTCAGTTACAACTCCTCCCTCTCATTTGGTCATTCTTTCAATATTCAGGGACATCTGGGGAATGACCATTCTAACTTCTTTGTCTGAAAAGGTTTGCTGACATTATGGGGTAGATGAATGAAAATGGTCAATGTTCTTGGAGAGGCTGGTATCTCTGGGTTTCAGGGCCTATCTGGCATCAGAGCCACCTGAAGGATTTAAGTTTCTGAGGAAATAAACTTAAGAGGTACAACTTTTATATAGTCTTAGATAGAGCCCAGGGTGTTTAGGATTTTCATGAATACTGTTGGTTGGGACTTGGTATACTGTGGCAAATTGCAATATCTGGTTGAAGCTTGCATAAGAGTTATCTCCAGAATGAACTCTCAACTCTATTTGAAATCAGCCACTGAAACTTTATTTTGTTTCATTTCTTCTCACCCTTTTAGGGAAGAAGGAATTGTCAATCCCACAATGCCAGGACCAGGCTCATCCCTGGGAGTCATGTCCCATGTTGCTAGGGAGAGTTACACCCTGGGAGTCATGTCCCACATAGCAGGGAAGGTAGTAGATTTCTTTGCAGAGTTTGTCTTAGAAAGAGTGGTCACATCTGAGCACCAAAGGAGGTTCTCTGGGGATGACTCTTAAGCATAATTATAAGTTGGTTTATCTTTGCCACTAGAGAAAAGTTTCATAAGGGAAAGCTTCAAGATCAAGGGCTTGGATTATTAAATTGGGAGTCCCTAATGCTTGATAGTATATCAGCAGTTCCCCAGATGGGGAATTTTAATGGTTCCACGTTTTTTCTCCAGTCTCTCAAGGGACTTTGCAAATACTTTTTTGTTTTCTGCCCAAAATACTCTGGCATGTATCAGGGTATTACATTAACCTGTGCAGATTAACAAGATCTCATTCCCTATTCTAGGTTCCACGTAATTAAGTTGTTTAAATAAACTGACCAGACAGGTTAAATCAGATAGTATGCTACAGAAAATTTTAATTTTGGGCAAAATAAACATCTCTTCCTTTGGTCTCAAACAGATGTTGAAGTTTTGCTATACAGACAATATCATAGAACATACAATATTTGCCATTGTGTTTCTGATTTTTTTCACTCAATATAATGTCCTCAAGTTTCATTCATCTTGTTGCATGACTCATGACTTCATTCTTTTCTGTGGCTGCACAACATTCTATTATATGTATAAACCACAGTTCACCCCCCTGCTCATCAGTGGATGTACCCTTGGGTCACCTGCATCAATTGGCAATCATAAATACTGCCACCATAAACACTAGTGTGTACATGTCTATTAGTGTCCTTGCTTTCAGTTCTTCTGGGCATATACTTAGTAACAGGGTTGCCAGATAACCTGGCAGCTCTATGTCCGGCTTCCTGAAGAACTGCCCCACTGCCCTCTAGAGGGGCTGCACAATTCCACTTCCCCACCAACTGTGAATAGGTATACCTCTTTCTCCACATCTCCTCCAGCACTTGTAGTTTTCAGTTTTTTAAAAGCAGTTTTATTCACACACCATACAATCCATCCTAAGAGTACAAACAATGGTTCAAAAAACCAGAAAACTACAAGTGCTGGAGAGGATATGGAGAAAGAGGCACACTTATTCACCATTGGTGGAAATGTAGAATGGTGTAACTGCTCTGGAAAGCAGTTTGGCAGTTCCTCAGGAAGCTAAGTATAGAATTACCATATGTCCAGCAATCCCATTACTAGGTGTATACTCAGAGGAACTGAAGGCTACAATATGAATGGACATTTGTAAACTGATGTTTATAGTGGCATTATTCATGATTGCCAAGAGATGGAAACAGCCCAAATGTCCATCAACAGATGAGTGGGTAACAAACTGTGGCATATACATATGATGGAATATTATGCAGCTGTAGGACAGAACAAAGACACAGAACATACAATAATGTGGATGAACCTTGAGGACATTATGCTGAGCAAAATTAGCCAGAAACAAAAGGACAAATACCGTATGGTCTCACTAACATGGACTAACTATAATGAACAAACTCAGAAAGTTAAGAACACAAGTTATCAGGAGATTGAAAGAGGGTGGAGATTGGGCACTTGATGCTGAAGGAGAACAGAATGTTCAACAGGATTTATTGTAAAGATCCAGAAATGGATAGCATAATACTATCTGATGGTAGCACTACTGTAAGTATAATGAACAAAGCTGAATGCAAGTATAGTTGAAAGAGGAAGGCTAGGGGCATGTATGACACCAGAAGAATAAACAGAGGATAAAAACAGGGACTGTAAAACTTAGCAAAACCTGGAGTGGACAATGATGGTGATCAAATGTACAAATATAAGAAAGATTTTACATGAGGGAGATAAAATGAATGTCACCATTGGAAGTTGTTGAAAATGGGATGATATACAGAAAAAATACAATTAATGCAAACTAGAGTCTATAGTTAACAGTAACAGTGTAATATTCTTCCACGAATTGTAACAAAGGCAATATACAAAAGCTAAATGTCAATAAGAAGGGGATATAATGGAGGGGTATGGAATGCTTTTTGTTGATGTGATTGTTTCTCCTTTTTATTTTTTATTGTTCTTTGTTTTTTATTTTTTTCCTCTTCTTCTTTCCTTGCAGAAGAAATGGAAATGTTCTCATAAAGACTGTGGTGGTGAATGCATAACTATGTGGTTTTACCAGGAGCCATTGATAGTTCACTTAGGATGGATTGTATGGTTTGTGAATAAAACTGTTTAAAAAATAAACAGAAAGATACATGCACTGGAGAAGATGTGGAGAGAGAGATATAGCTATTCACTGTTGGTAGGGCAGAAAAAAAAAGAAAAAATAGGAGTAAAGGATACTTCCAAATGCTCGGCATGAGTCACTAGAAAAATGGGAGTGACCATTTACTGAGGTGGGGGAAAACTGAAGGAGAAGCAGGTTTTGGGGGTATAAAAATCAAGATTTTACTTTAAATATATTAAATTTTACATTATTAATAGACTTTTTTGGTATTTTTATACAATTTTATTGAGATATAATCACATAACATACAATCATTCAAAGTGTACAATCAGTTATTCACAGTATCATCATGTAGTTTTGCTTTCATCACCATAATTAATCTTTGTACATTTTCATTACTCCAAACAATAAAATAAAAATTAAAATAAAAAAGAACATCCAAAACATTCCATTCCCCTCCTCCCCCCATTGTTCATTTACTTTTTAAATACAGTTTTATTGAGATATATTCACCCACCCTACAGTCATCCACAGTGTACAATCAATTATTCACAGCACCATCACACATTTGTGCGCTCATCACTAGAATCAATATTTGGACCTTTTCCTTACTGCAAAATAAAAGTAAAAGCAAAAAAGAACACCCAAAACTTTCCATCCCCTCCATCCCACCCTATTCTTCATCTAATTTTTGTCCTCATTTTTCCACTCATCTGCCAAACACTGGATAAAGGGAGTGTAAGCCACAAGGTTTTCACAATCACACGGTCACACTGTGCAAGCTATATAGTTATGCAATTGTCTTCAAGAATCAAGGTCACTGGGTTGCAGTTCGACAGTCTAATTGTTTCTTGAGGGCAGAGGGTGGATTCTATTCTTCTCTGCATCCCAGAATCTAGCACAGTGCCTGGCACATTGTAGGGCCTTGACAACAAATGACTGTTGATAAAGTGAATGAAAGCTTTTTATTAAACAACAATAATGCTAATAATAACTTTTGAGATTTAGAAGTGCAGATTAATAGACTTTTAAGTGGTGATTTTAAGTAAACAGTCTGGAATTCAAGGGAGAGGTTGAGGCTGGAGATATAAATTTGGGAGTTCTGAGTATCTAAATGGTGTTTAAATCCAGGAGACTAGCTGAGATTACCAAGAGAGTGTGTATAGATACAGAAGAGGACTAAGAACTGAAACCTTAGACAGTCTAATATTCCGAGTTGAGAGCTATGAGAAAGAACCATCAAAGGACATGGAAAAGGAATAATTAGTGAGGTAAGAGGAGAACCAAGAGAGTACAATGTGCTGAAAGCCAAGTAAAGAATGTATTTAAAGAAAGAGGGTGTGTCAAACGTCTTTTATGCCTTTCACTTGCTCTTGGACCACCTTTTGGTTCAGGCCATTGCAGCAACAACTGTATGCAGATGTAGCTTGATGCTGCCTCATTCAGCTGCACCTCATACTATTGCTTTTTGCCCAGGGGCTTCTCTGCTACCACTATGTGGGACACCTGCAAAAGCCTGCACAGTGATTTTGATTTTGGGTCATGTACAGACCTGCAAGTGCCAGGGAATTAACACTCTCCAGGGCTACCATTGATCAACTGGAGATGAGATCTGGTAGATAAACACTCTTCTCTTCTATACCTGGTGGAAAATTCTAAGTGATATTCTACATGTCTCCTCAGAAAGTCCCCAGTGTGAATAATCTACAATTTCCCATACTAGTAAACAGATCAATAACATAGCCTTGGAATGGCATTCTCTCTTTTTCTGGTTCTTTCCTCTCAGTCCCTTTAATCTGTTTCCTGAATCATCTTCCCAAATAAACTTTCTGCACATAAGTCCTTGTCTCAGGTTCTGCTCTGCTTTTTGGGGGAAGCTAACTTAAGATAAAGGGCATGATCAGGTGGGACAAATGCTAATTACAAATTAAGAAAGATGATAATTGAGAACTGATCATTAGATTTAGTAAGGTAGAATCATTGGCTTCATTGTCGATTGCCAGTATGGAGTGGTTTTAAGAGAGAATGCTAACATTTTCTCGATGGTATGTAGCAAGGTCATAGGCTGAGAAAGGAAGCAGTGAGAGTATTGGAGGTGTGAGCAGAGAGAAGTGTGAAATAGCTCTTTTGAAGGTTGGAAAATAAACTGAATAGAGAAAGTAGAAATGTCTAGTGGTTCTGAGAGCCCATCCTTGTATGTTTTTCTCCAACCACATTCATCTGTTTAGATGAAAATGTGCAACAAGTGGAGCTATGGTTAACTAGGTTTTGTCAGGCAAGTGAGATAGAGGGAGAGAGGGGATATGCTGGACCAGGAAATCTAAACTGGATAAGAAGGGAAGTTGAGGCTTGAGGGAAGTGGTGGATAATAAAAAAATTGGGGGGTCAATTTTGGGTGGTGGTTGAGGATAACAGGAGTGGAAAGCCAACATTCACATCATCTAGATCTCTTTTCATGAAATTATTTCATCAAAGTTGGTTAATTAAATATAATTTTATGTACAAGTCATGTAAGATAAGTTTCTAGAGTGTAAAGGGTTACTGTTAATAATTATTCTGGAAACAGATATTAACTGAGACTATCCTGGGCAAACTGGGATACTTTATGACCCTACTTACATAGCCATTTTTATACTGAAAAGAGGATGGTAATAGTTAAGAGCACAGAAGCTCTAGAACCATGGTTCCTGGACATGGTGGAGCCAGTTATAATCCTTTGGATGAAACTCATTAAAGTTGGCTTGTACAGAATCTTATCCTACCTCATGTCTTGTGGGTTATCACATTTATCCCCTGATTCTAAATTCAGCGTTGCTTCTGGACATCAGGTTTTTTCTATCCTTTTATGGAGTAAATACCTTTTATTCTCCTTCAGCCCAAGTTCCATCCTGTTGATCTAAAGTTCTGACAAAATAGATTTCAATTTCTCCAACTATTAACACCTATGACTGATAACCAGTACCAAATTCAACTCTTCCTTAAGAACTATCACTAAGTTTGATTTCTCATTCTACCTGCTACCGTTTGCAGCTCATCCCTGGGCTCTTGTGTTAATTAATAGTAGTCAGGCAGGGTACAAGAATTTCATTGGCAATATAATTACTAGCAAGGAGCTTTTTGAGTCATATTTTCTAGGAAATCATGGATCCACAAATCATGGCCTTTAAACATCCCATTTTTCCCCAGAGCATAGGCTATCACTTCTTAATTACCTGAAAGGTAAACTATGCCTGAGGTGGGTCTCAATTATAAGTGTCCATCACTATACTTTTAGGCCTGTTGATTTGTGTTAATTTCTTGTTTCTCTACCTACCCATTAAGAAAAGATATATTTTACTAAATAGATTTTTAAAACTAGCTTGTAGTGTAGCATACAGAGTTACCTAGCTTAATCATGGCTTGTTTTTAATTTATTGGCATGGCTCAAATAAAAGAATAAAAGGAGTGCTTTGTTAAATAAATATATTTTTGCATTTAAAAATAACTTTCAAATAAAAACTTAAAAATTTTTGGCAAAAATGAATGATGAATTAGGAATGTGTATTATACTTTCAAAAAAAGGAAGACACAAGAGATCCATTTTATAAATGATACAGAATTCCATTTTTACCAAATAAAAAGTAGACAGATGTATGACTCCTGGGGGGAATAGAAGTGGTCCCCTCTGGAAATTCCTAATATCTGGGATGGATAAAACAGGAATGGATATGGATACCCTGTTCTGAGGCCTGGAATTCAGGTCATGTGTTCCTTATGTTTATAGATAATTCTGGGGGTACTAGATCCCCAGATAATCTACCTCCTCAGATGAGGCAAGTCAGAAACCCCCTTCCCTTCTTTCTGGTTTCTACAACAGAATCTCCACAGGTGGGGAGCCCTCCCTTTTGGCTTTCTGTGCATGAGAGGCATCTTCTTTTTGGCCCAGCTCCTCCCCACCCGGCCTCGGGAATGGGGTCTACCAGTCCCATTGAAATCCTGGGCTAGTTCAGTCCCAAGGCCACGTTGTGGTTGACTGAGAATAACAAGCCCAGGTATCCCATTGCTTTCATACTTCTCTTGATTCCCATTCCAGAGAGGGAAAGAAAAAAGAAAATATGTCCTCCATCCCCAACTCCTGATTTCTTTGATTGTCACTAAAACCAAATTCAGTTTAAAGTTATACACAGACCCACACAACTGTTCGATCTTGAGATGCGTTACCAAGTAGATGCAGCACCCAGATAATTAACTGATTAAAAATAACAACTTTTCCTTATGTCGTTTTACAGATTCAGCCTTACCAACATGTTGTGCATTAATTCCCACAAGTATAACATTCCTTCACGTTTATACAGATGCTCACGCATTAAAACACGCTTCAGCTTTAATGACTCTCATGAACTCTCTAGGCTTTATTATCTTCATTTTACAGATGAGGAAAGCAAAGGTCCAGAGTTAGCACAGGATAGAGAGAGAAAAAGCTTAGTATAAAGATAGGAACTCTGGCCTAGGAGTCAGCAGATCTGTGGTTATGAGTAAGTCACTTCCCCTGTCTGGGCCTTGGGTATCTACATTTACAGAATGAGAAGATTGGGCTTTCACAACCCTGTTTGCTTATTATAATCACCTAGCAGCTTTAAAAAGGTCTATTCCTCAGTCCCACCCCCAAAGATTCTGATTTAATTGGTCTTAAGATACTGTGATTTCCACACCACCACATTGACTCTGAAGAAGCCAATCCAGGGAAAACCACAAATCCACTCAGGTATTTCTCTCTGAAGGAGAGAAACCTTGTCATTTAGTACAAGAGCCAAGTACTATGGAGGCATGTCCTAGAAGGAAGTTTGAAAGGCAGTGAGTGTTAAAGGCATACTCTAACTTTGAATCTCTAGGGGAGAGCTCAAGCCCGCATCCACATCACATGCACACGTGCACACACACGGAATCAACTCTGGCTGAAGTGTTAAGAAGTTTGAGAAAGAAGAGTGCTAATATAAGTCAAGGTCAAAAAGAAATTCAAGGATAAAACTTAGCCAAAGCAGTCAGTGAAATGGAGTTTTAGGTGAGAGAAATAAATTGATTATAGAGCTTTTTTCTTTCACATGGCTCATTTTCTTAGCTTTTGTTTTTCTTTCTGGACCTAGATTTAGTATTATTTCTCACTACTTTTTCTCTTTCCTTGAATCTATTTTATAATTAAGATGGTCCTAGGGCCTTCTCCTCCTTGGGAGGCCTTCACCCCCATTGGAGGGGGAACATGTAGAAAAAAAAAATCACAGAGTAAAATTGTTTAAGTCAACTAGTCCTTGGTATTATGAAAATGAGTGTTCCTTTCCTTGCATTTCCTTTTTGGTGTTTCTTTTTGTCACCATACTGGTAAGACTTTGAAGGTTAAGATTAAAATATTGACCTAAGATAAAAGGGCCAAGGAAATCATTCATTCAGTCTTCCTTGTGTTTAGGTCTTAGGTTCAAGAAGAACCTTCAGGGTTCATGTATTGATCAGCCTATCTTATCACAGTAGGAGAACATACAGGTGATTTGAGGTTTAAGCCCTGTATTAAAAAAGCTAGCATATTTGCCTGAGTGACTGCTTCTGTTTTCCTTTCTTAGTAACCTGCAATATCAGGGTTAGTCAGCTCTCCATGGACTTTAGGGCTCCAGATCTTTGTCATGTGTGGTTTTTTACCATCAGAAACAGGACCATTTCTGGTATAGTCAAAAGAATTGCCTGATTAGTTGGAGAATGGCAACTTGTAAGTCAGGATTATCCCCTTCTTTTCCAGGAGACTGGCTAACAAATACATTTGGGAGCAACAAATATAACTTGGATCATATTAAGAGCAAGTTCCCTAACAATGAGTGGCATCATTTCCAAGATGCCCTTCCTTGAAGGGTATGTGTCTTGTCCATTCTGACTTTGAAAGCATCTCCACTGGTAGTGTTGCCATGATAACTTTGAGGTTCAAGTTAAGGATATGGGTGTAGATTAGGATAAAGAGACCAAGGGCGTCAGTCTTCCCACTTATCAAACCTTAGGCCGGAGTTTAAGAAGGAGTACTAATGACCACATGTGATCCAGAGTAGAAGACTGAGGATTTGGAAGTTGGGAGTTTTGTCTACATTCGCAACTAGTAAAATGTCCAGTGGAATTGTTCCATTCATATGAATTCTATTCATTCCTTTAATCATTCATTCAACAATTACTAAGTGCCAGGCAATGTTCTGGGTACTGGGGATACAGTAGTGAACAAAACACAGATCCAAACCTTCAGGAAGTTTATATTCTAGTGGGGAAAAACAGATAATAAACAAGAAAGATAAGTAAATTATATAGTCAGTTGTATGGTGATAACTGCTAAGGAAAAATATAAGGCAAGAAGGGAGAATGGGGAATAAGAAGAGTCTAATTTTAAATGAGTTTTCGTGGAAGGTCTTGCTAAATGAGTGACATTTAAACAAAGGCCTGAAGTTGGTGATGGAATGAGTCATGGTAATATTTGTGAGAAGAGTGTTCTAAGCAGAGAATAAGAAGTACAAAGGCCCTAAAGCAGACATGTATCTGGTGGTTAGTGTTGTTAGAACTGAATGAATGAGGGGGAGATTAATAGGCCATGAGGTCAGAAAGAGGCTGGATCATGAAGGCCTTGTAGGTCACTGTGGAGAGTTTTATTTTTACTCTGAGTGAATTGGGGAAATATCGTGGAAAAGGGGTTGAACAGAGGAGTGACAAGATCTGACTTATGTTTTTAAATGATTTATATGGCTGTATTGTAGAGAATAGATTGTAGGGTAACTAGGGTAGAAACAGGGAGACAAGTCAGTAGGCTAAAGAAATTATATAGGTGAGATATGATGTTGGCTTGTTCTAGGTCAGTGGTTCTCCAATGGGGGCAATTTTGTCCCCTAGGAGACATTTGGCAAGTCTGGAGGCATTTTTGGTTGTCACAACCTGGGGGAGGGTGCTACTGGCATGTAGTGGGTAGAGGCCATGGATGTTGTTAAACATCCTGCAATTCACAGGACCCCAATACAAACAATCATCCAGCCCCAAATATTAATAGTGCTGAGGTTGAGACAGCCTGGATCAGGGTGATAGCAGTGTGGGTGAGGTGAAGTCTTCAATATATATAGATACACACACACACACATTAAAGGCAGAAACAATAGAATTTCCTAATGGATTGGATATGGGCTGTGAAATAAAGAGATGAGTCAAGGATGACTACAAAGTTTTTGACCTAAGCAACTAGCAGGTTGAACTGGCATTAAAGGAGATGGGGAAGGGTGCAGAGGTCAGATTTGAGGCAGGAAACATCAGGAGTTTTGTTTGGACATGTTTTGTTTGAAATCTCTACTAGAAATCCAAGTAGCAGTATGAAAAAGGCAGTTGCATATATGAGTGGGGAGTTCGAAAAGTATTCCAGGCTGGAGATATAATTTGGAGAGTCCTTATTATGTAAATGGTATCCAGAGAGCAGATATCCAAGGACCAATCCTGGGATACTCAAATATGAAGATGTGAAGGAGATGTAGGGATCCAGCAAACAGGTACAGAAGTAGCAGACAGTGATGTAAGAGGAAAACCAGCAGAGCATGATGTCCTGGAAGCCAAGTGATGAAAGTGTTTTTAGGAGGACAGAATGAGCAACTGTTTTGAATGCTGCTAATGGGTCAGGTATGAAGAGGACTGAAAAATGACTATTGGACTTATGAAAACGAAGGTAATTGGAGATCTAGATAAGAAGAGTTTTAGTAGATGATTTGGACTGAGCGCTTGATTTCATTATTCACCTAGAACAGTTTTCAGAGTTCTCTTATGCTCATCTTTTCCTACATGAAAAAGCAAGAATTAAATCAGTGGAATGCTTTTAATGCTTTTATGTCCCTGTCCATGGATATGAAACCATGTCAGTGGGATGATTTTAACAACTGAATGCTTTGACTGCATGTGAAATAGTCTATAGGACACAGGAAGCTAACGTTAATGAGAATAAAAGATGGTGTAAGCCTTAGAACATACCTATGTGATGTCACAATGAGTGGCTGAAATATAAAAAAATCCTGTCGACCAACCAATCAATGGCTCTGAAATAATGCCAGGGTAAAGTTTTGTCAGTGTGAAGGAGGTGATGGGCAAAGGCAAAGCATTATACTGACCAATTCACTGTTGCTGAAGTCAGTAGATTGCTTACATTTGAATCAGAATTCATTCAATTTTATCAATTAGTTTGAATGTTAACAGCTCCAGCCATATCCAGTTCCAAAATATAGTTTCAGTTCTACCTTCTGAAGAAAGAAATTGAATTAGTTTCCCTTGCCCTATAAAAAGAAGGCCAAATAAACTCTTATCCCCTCTGGCACAAGTGAAAATACTTCTCTATAAATTCTGTACCATAGGATCTATGAGAAATGCAAACTAGCTGCAAGTATGTTTTCAAAGGGAGTTGTGGATGATTGTAATGCCACCATCTTGGGAAGCAAGACAGCTAATATATGATGCCTGTAACTGTTGCTTCACTTTTAACATAGAAGCACTTTTGTTCAGCTCCTAGGCTGCAGGTAGACTGGAGTTATGGAAAGGACTATTCACCATTTGAGGCTTGTTTCTCCCTAAGGGTTTACATTTTGCTCCAGACTTCTATAGCGGACTCTGAAGCATGGACTCCACTATTTACAAACTTTGTTACTTTTGGCAAGTCACTTTACCTCTCTGTGCTTCAGTTTTATCACCTGTAAAATGGAGATAGTAATAGTTCCTACATCATTGAGTTATTGTGAGGATTAAATAATATGGATAATGTGCCTAAAATAGTGCTTAGCACATAGTAAGCACTATATAAGGGTTCTCTATATTTAATATAGCTGTAGTGATGAAGGAAGATGGGCTGGAACCAAAAGAATTCTCTTGGCCACAGCCATATGAAATGTGTCAAGGGACCAATGTGTGGAAAGTAGTAGAGTTTAGGGGGCAACAGATGACTTAACTGCAAAAAAATGCTAAGCGTGAAACACCCTCTAAATATTCCTGTTTATACAATACATGACACAAAGTAGAAAAATCATGAAAACAGAGACTCTGCAGGATTTAGATTTCTTTCATATATATTTTAAATATACATGTGCAATACATTAAAATATAGAGAGATGTGTGAATATATATATATATTTACATATATATATCACAGAAGGGAAGGGACACATATGCATACTCACTCACACATCTGTGATCTGTGCACATACCCCAACAGGACCCATCTATACGGAAAACAGGCCAATTTGGACACAAGTAAAAGTCCTGACTCAGCAGCAGATTGCAGATTGCAACTACATTTGAGTAACCCTTCAGTTCCTTCTACCAAGTGTAAGGCCATTTAGAAATACACTGAGAAGCGCTCCTTTGGGTGTATGGCAGAACCCAGGGCACCTCTGGCAGTGCACAATTTGCCTGAGTAAGGACTGCAGGATTGGTATATTAAGGAACTATCAAGGAAGATGGACTTGTGTTATTTTGGGCTCTGAAACTAATAAGCAAACATCCACAGAATAGCTTTAGCTCCAGGAACAATGCGCTAGTGTCACAGAATCCTTATATATCTCAGCTCTAAGCAAATGTCAGGCAGAAGCAGAGAGAAGTGTGCATTGTTATTCATCACCATCCAGCTTGTCCCAGAGAACTGGACATAGCCTTTAGGGGTGTAGATAAGTTCAAAGTTCAATCAGGCAGACTTGTAAGATAAAAAAGTTACTCAAAACCGAAGGATTTGAAAGCAACATATGAGGTTACAGGTATTGGTTTGGGTTTACAAATGTTCCAAGAAGCCAAACCTTATATATGGCACCATTTGCAGCAATAGTATTAACAATATTAATAATCATCATAACATATATATACACATATATACATATATATATATATATATATACACACAAAAAATAGAGCAAAACAATTTTAGAAGAGGAGGTGTAAGTGAAGGTGTGGGGCTGTGTGCAGCCCAAATGTCAATACACTTCAGTAAGACTCAGAACCAACAAACATTGAGTGGCACATATTTCTGTAGTTCTCTTTTGTTACCTCCCAATGTATGTACCCAACAAAGGAATGTGGATGTTCCCTTCTTCTTTTCCCTGTGTACAGGTATACACTTCTCCTCACCTCTCCACCCTGCAGCACACATACATGTATGCTTTAAAAGAGATGATATATAAAGTTAGAGTCTAGAAGTCTTAAACTAAATCACAGCACCTTGATTTCAAGCAAGTGCCCTCAATCTTTGAATTCCTTAGTGAATTTTCGATTCACTTACAGAGGGAAATGATATCATTCTTGTGTCTTTTAGCAGCAGTCTTCAGGAGCCTGCCATCACCATTGCAGCCTTTTCCCACTGAAAGGGGCTCACAGCACAGGCTCTCCGTATTTTTAAAGAGAAGTCAGTTCTCTGTATTACACATCTTATACCTCAGTTTTTCACTGTTGCTGAAATTTAGGTTCTCAGGCAACTGCCGTTGCAGACAAAGCCAGGAGCAAGCACAGTGTGTGCAGTAAAGAGGAGATGCAATGGCAAAGATACAGCTTGGTTAGGGCTTCTTTCATCTTTTCTTTTCCACACTTGAGCTTCCACAAGATGATGTCCAATGGGGTCAGCCTTGACACCTAGCAGTTAATTAGCTACCCACCATGCACTGCATAAAGACCACCACACTAACTTTACACAGTTCCTGGAAAGTAATCAAATGTAAATGGCTTTCTGTTGTTGTTAACAGAATCTTAGGAGAAAAGTCCCATGATTCAATGTGGTGCAGGGAAAGAATGTTGAACTAGGAGCCAGAAGGCCTGTATTCCAGTCTCAACACTGCTATTAACTCAGTGTATGGCCTTGGGCAAGTCCCTCCCCCCCCACAGGCCATATGTAAAATAAGGGCATTGAACTAGATTAATAGCTAAGGTTCCTTCCAGCTCTAAGTTTTAATGACTTTTTATGTCCATTATTAAGACCTGAGCCATGCAGTCTCAGGGCAGTTAGCTTCTAAGAGAAAACAGACTTCTCTAATATCCTTTGCTTTGTTCATTTAGCTATAAAGCACGTCTGCCTTTGGCACTTGGGTCAGACATACAAAGTTATGAGCATCCTGATTTACTATCCTACTCAGCATGCTAATGGAATCTGCCAGTACTATAAGTTGATACTTGGGAAAGGGAGTAAAGCTCCAACTAATAAAACCTGGAAATGTAAGATAACTTTGCCTCATAAACTCACAAACAGGTGAGCATGATTGTGAATGCATACACACATTCCAGGACAGACTATTGCTAGTTATCAGTTCATTACAGTAATCCATTTCCCTTAATAAAAATTTAGTAAATAGTATAGCATAGCAAAATGTGCAGTAAAAGAAAACATCTATGGAACAACAGCACTTTGGGAAGTGTTAGAGAGAGAAAGAGGGGCAGTTAGATGGAGAGAAAAAGATAAGTCAAATGAGATAGAAATATAGGCAATGCAAGGGTTAGTCTCAGAGAGAGGGAGGGAAGGAGGAGGAAGGGAGAGAGCAAGAAAAGTGAGGAAGAGTAAAAGTAGAGAGAGTGGGAATGAAGGGGGAAGGAATGTAGATCAGTATAATTACAGAATAGTAGAGAGAGTGAGAAAAAGAGGAAGAAAGAAGAGAAGGGTTGCAAAAAGGGAGAAGGGGTCAGATTCCCTGGAAAACTGAATGCTGTTCCACATTGACCTATGAAAACCATCTTAAAAGAAAGCTTCCAAAGGCACTGTGGAAAGCAGAGTAATGCTCAGAGCCTGTATTGTGAGGCCTTACACTGAGGAGCCCCTAAGCCTCCACGTTGCTGGCTCTGTCAGTCCTCAGTGTCCAAAATTCATGCCTATATATCACCTGAATTTGTCCTGACAGCTATAAGGGCTGAATTGGTGGGGTTGAAAAGGGTTGAAGAGGAGTTGGATAGATACTGCGAGAAAGAACAAGGCATTCTGCACCAGGATGTACTTGGCCATTGCTCTGACTTGGCCTCACAAAAGAGGTGAGGCCCTAACTTTGGCTAGTTTTTACCCTTCCCCTCTTCAAAGATGAGGCCTAGCCTTTACCGATGGGGGCTAGAAAGAGAAAGCTCTGTATCCATTTTGTAGGAAGGTCATACAGACTTTTCCTGGGCCTTGGGGAAGGATGCATTGCCACCAGAAGAGATTTTTCTGCACACAGTGTTGGTGTGCCTCTTACAGCGGCAGCCTGGTCGCCTGAGGTTATCATAGCCCTTCTGACACAGATCGAGGCATCCACGGGTAGGCAGGTAGCAGCACAGGCAGGGTAGGAAGAGGGAGATGAGGCTCATGGCTGCCCAGCGGACGAAGCAAGAGCTAGGCCCACAGGAACAGGGCTCATCAGCGCAGTTGTCTTCATCATCAGTGGAGCAGTGGTAGAAGACGCCCTTGACACAGCAGAGACAAGTGCCATAATCGAGGAGGCTCTCAGCAGAGCAAAGGCAACGCTGGTTGCAAAGCCAACAGGAGGGGAGAGGGTGAGCTGCTGTGCAGGGTACACACTTGCAGCGCCCACACTCCTCACAGATGAAGAGGTGCTCACTGGGGTGCACTGCAGATTGCTCAGCTTCTCCCTTCAGAGCACCATCAGCCTTTGGGTGGGTTCCAGCTCCAGGCTGGGTTCGGATGATGGAGTGGCCTGAAGGTGAGGGTGTAATGCTGGCCAAGAGCCTTTGATCAGAGGCAGTGGTGCTATGGGACATTGAGCTGGCAATACTAGATTGGCTCAGATGCTGAGGCAAGGGCTGCAATTGATGGCACTGGCTGAGACTGCGGGGGAGAGCAGTAGGCATGGTAGCCAGGGACCAATCATATTTGTGGGTTTGCAGGATAAGGGAAGGGCTGGAGAGCGCCTGTTTACAGGAGGCTGGAGGCTGCTCCACATAATCATTGCTAGCATGTGTAGAGCACAGCTGTTCAATAGGCAGAATTTGTTGGAAATCATCTGTCATTGTGGCATCCATTTTGCCTTGATTCTTGAGCTCTGAGTGGTTTGGGGTCAGGATGGCACTTATGGTGATAAAGAGGAGACCTTGTAGTTACATGAAACTCAGGACACATCAGAAAATCCTAGGAGAGAAGGAATAGAAATAATAAATGAGAACACACAGGTGTGATTACTTTGCAGGGAACCAAAAAAGCGCAGGACCTATCACCACCACTACCATCAATCACTTTGCAGTAGTCTTCATGTTATACTTTTATTTGTAATTGACCTCACCTACTTCTTTACAGGCAAGTCTGGTCATCCCATTCAGACTATATAGCACTTTGAGAGCAAAGATCAGTTCTTTGATTCCTTTTGTATTCCATCATATGGACTAGGTTAACAGGAGTTAACTAGCTCATTTATGGGTGTTTGCTAAGACAGACGAACTAAGCCTTGAGCATGACAATCATAATAAAAGTGGACCCTAATTTGAAAGGCAAAGACTAATTCCAGAAGCAATGCTGAAGCAAAAGAGAAAGCCTCAGAAGCCACCCATGAAAATTTGTTTATATATATGTATATGCAAATATATACGTATATACATATATAATCTCTAATCATTAATCAAAATTTTCCTTTCAGTGCCATTTATGATAAGCAGAAATAAATAGACGGGAAAGCACATTGCTTGGTTCAATGAATATAAACAAGCAAGCAAGTTGCAATAATGGCAAAGATATGGCAGAGGCAGAAGGCAGGAATTAGGTTGTTCATTGAGTAATAGGAATTCATTTAGAGAAACAAAGTTTTCCAAGAGTGTAAGGAAGCCATTACTAATCATCTTGCAGTTCTCCTCACCTTACAAGCTGCTGTAACTTACTGAGGAGGTGATTCGTTCTAAATGGCATGATGGCTCTAGAATCAAACTTGTGTATACAGGGGAATAACACTGGGGATGGGGGAAACATAGAGTCCTAAATTATTTCAAATATCACCTGTAGCTGTACCTATTATTACTCTGGATCAACTCCATACTGATGAGATTTACCAGACATAACTGCATGGACTGCTGTTTTCTATCCTTACCTTACACAACAAACTGGCTTTCTTAGAGAGTAAACAAATGCTTAAACCATATTTAAGCTAAGTTGAATATCTAGAAAGCATGTACTTGTTTCTCCATTATACCACAATCAGGATGAGTTGGGTGGTCATTCCCAGAGAGATCTGATCAAGCCTAGTTCTGATAATGGTGACTATGAGGAAAATACTGCATGGTTCTACAAACAGTGGACTGCTATATCACCCCACCTGGAAGAACGAACAGTCAAAAAGGTGTACACAAGGAAACACAAATGCAAAGAGACGTCCTGGAGCATTAAGACCTAGGAAACACTAGGATGAATAAAGCATATATTTGAAATCCATCAGATTTCAGGCCTGCTCAAAATAGTTTGATTAGTCACACTACTGTACGGGATGGATAACTTGAATGAGTAATAGAAATGAACAAGTGGGAGAAGATAGTGCTTGATTAAGTTTCCATAAGCAAGCGTGACACTGAATTGAGCCCAAAGCTCAATAACAGGAAAAATAAGGGTGCGTTTCATAATGGACTCTGAATAATAATATTATAACCAGCTTTGAATGTCTTTTGAGGCTGTATCCTTACACAAATCTGTTTAGCTAAATTTACATTGGTTCACATTTTGAAAAGGAGACTTAGTTTTGTTAAAAAATAACTTTTTTTGTGTCCATCACATCAGGGAATCATCTGATCAACATTTTGCTTTTCAGCTAGTTGTTTTGGTGTTATTTAACCCAACATAAGAGAAGGCAGATAAACACCATGGAGACTCTAAGACTCAACTATCTGTTTCCTTTGTTAAATACTTGCTTTCTTTAGGCCTCAGTTTCACCTTCTATATAATTACAGGGGTAGACTAGGTGCTCTTAAAGGATGCTGCCCATTATGATTTGTAATTCTATAACTAGGCAATTTAACAAAAGAATTCTCTTTTCACATTGTTCAGCTGGCTTGGAGGGTATGTGGATATAGGAACTTTGGACTGGGGAGAGTCTTTCAATGAATTCATAAGAAATGGATTTATGTTCTATTGATTAGATAAAGAATATGCAAGACCCTTCAATTCTTTTACACTGTAAAAACAATATATACACTGGATGTATTTTAGATTCACTGATTTCCCAAAAGAAACTAGATTCAAAGCATACTGGAAATTCCAATAAGCAATGATTCAAAGGAAGGCATACAAAGTCTCCAAGTTACAGGAGATTATCATGTGGGATTCCAAGGAGAGGATTCCAGAGATGTCACTAAGTATCTCAGGGACATGCTGACATGCCCAGAAGGTCAAAAGCTAAGCTTGGAGGAATCTAGGTCATAATACAAATGACTCAGAACCAAGGGACTCAGTAGCCAATACTGAGAACCATGTTCAAAGGGGAGCCTGTCTTGGATGTATAAGTGTATATGGTGGTCAGGTTGAGAAGATGTATTTGGATATTGATTAAATTGCTGCAAGACTGAGGAGTTGAAGTGCTTTCTTTGTTGGATGATTAAAGGAAATGTTGGGCATCAGTCTAGGACGATGAGATAGTGCCTTGCTTACAGGTAAGGAGATTGACAGGATGAACTCAGACGGTTTCTTCCTGCCCTGTAAAACCTTTTCTTAGAATGGATTCTGGGATCTAGTGTGGGAGATCTGCAATCTGAAATATGGTCAGCAGTGGGACCAGGGTAAAACCAGGGTGTTGAGTAGGATAAAAAAGGATTGAATGACAATAAACTATTGCTGGTCTGGGTGTGCTGAATCCTATATGACTAACAAGATGAACTGAAATAGATACTGTAGAGGAGGATAAGAGGGAGAAATTTGGGAAACAAATAGGCTAGCACAGACTAGATGAAAAACTATTACTGCATGCATGTTTACGATTCAGAAATCCACCCATTAAAGGGCCATTCATTGTGAGAAGCAACAGTTAAGAAACGGATTGTGCTGTTGGTCAATTCCATATTCTATTAAATGAGGGAGAGAATATACATGTCACGTATTGTTAAAAAGGATCCAAGGTCGTTACAAGTTCTTGGCTACACATTGATGGGTTCTAGTGATTTCTGTCACTTAGTGACTCTGCAGTAATGAATGATGCATTGTAAACCCATTCCTATCTCAGTCCCTCTGGCCAGGTGCTCAGAGCTTTTTCAACCATTTTTTCTGTAGCCCTGTAATTTGCTTATTCAACCTAAATAGAAATTTATTTTCTTATGTCAACTTAGAGACTAGAAAGCTAAATCCATTCAAGAAACACTGATGTGTGTTAATGAAAGAAAAATGTATTTTCTCCATGGAACCTAAAATCAGTCCCTGATTTCTGTGCTATGTTGAGACTAAAGATGAAAAACTTTCCTACTTAAAGCTATTCTGTGCTAACATTTTAAGACAGCTCTGATTTCTATGATAAATTATTTCTGATACAATATGACTCACTGTTGATTTCAAAGAAGAAAGTGGGGAAGAGAAGAAGGAGTGCCTGGTTCCTGGTTTCTCCCATTCCCATGGGTTTTGTACCTTACTGTGTGATGGCTCTGGGTTGGCTGCTTTTCTCTGTGCTCTGCTATTATATACCCCCATTCTCAGAATAACTGAAAGCAAACATAAGGAGAATTTCTGCTATGGCTTTATATGCTGTCTTAGTTCTACTCTTCCAAAGTCTGCTCTCTAAAAACCCCTCTCTGTGCACAAACATTTGCATCTCTATCAAAGAGCTCCCCCCTTACAAATACCGAGTTGTATATAGTTTACATTACTAACCTCTCCACCACTGACTGGGCCCCTCTCCTACCGCATACATCTTACTGGAGCTGCCAGGTCCTCACCACATTTAACTCTTAACTTGTCACTCTGCTACCCTTGTCCTATTCATTACTGTAATAATTTCATTAAGATTTGTAGCAATTTATTTCAAACCCAGGAGTCTTGCAGTTTTAAGACCTTACATTATTAAAGATATAGGCAGTTTAGTGATGAGCGATACAGGGAAAAATTGTGATAACAAATAAATTCACATACTTCTAATCTGAGGAAAATTCTAAGACCCTAGTTGTTCATTTAAGAAGTAGGAACCTTTCTTTAAACCCAAATTCTTTTATAAGAGACAAGAAACTTAGATTCTAGTCCAAACTCTAGCTCTACTTTGCTGTGTGACCATCTGCATGTGACTTCTGGGCCTCAGTTTCTTCATTTGCAATATGAGAGGGTTTGCTTGTTACATTTCATGAAGTATTATTTGTCTCCTTTCCTTTAGGTCCTTTACTTACTCTCAGCTCCTCAACTCTGAATAAATACCTCCAAAGCACTATCTAGGCTATGTTTCACAGCTAAAGAAACCTAAAAGCAGAACATGAAGAAACAAAATGTATAGAATGTTACAATGATGTCTTATTTTTAAGTACATATGCTGCTAACTTGTTGGGAACATGATTTAACACCTGGTATATCCAAATTCATGTGATAGCACATTATGTTACAGTGAGGTTTTAATGTACCCAAAGAAGCAACAATACTTTGCATTTTAAAATGGGTTTTCTGTCTAAAAGTTCAAAGTCTGTTTTCTGTTCATCCAACTTGTTTTGCAGCATGCAGAAGTGAGTGATAATTATAATTAGAAGAGTGGAGGGGGTGTGCAGTGAACCACTGCCCTAGGTCCTATCAAATACCTATTGGCTAACCAGATATGCTCACAGGTTCTCGCACTTGACAAAATTTCCATATGTCGCATATAGACATGTGTACACATACCCAGGCATGGATCCAGAGATTTCTAAATCATTGCTCTGACTCAATGTAAGTAGGGGGTTATGCTGTGTCAGCTTGTGCCATTTCTACCCAGGGCAAGGTGATGTGATGAAATCTGAACGATGCACAGTCCAGACTTGTGAGCCAATAGCAGCCTAGCCCCACACTGACAGGATGCCTGCTGGGCAGCCAGACTGGCCGCAGCACAGGGTCTCCCTAAGTCCCCAGCTTGGGTTGTTAGGCTGCACTATGAGGGGCTCAGGCAAGCACCAAAATGCACTTAAAGGTCATTATGCTAGAAATTAAATTGACATTTGGCTACAAAACGATTATTTTGAAGTTCCATTTTGATTTATAAATTTCCAGAACGGATAGTTTTCTTCATTTAAATCTCATTTAAATGGCTTTTATTTTATTTTACCCACGCACTTGCACGTGAGCACACACGCACACACACACACAGCACAGGATGGCTGGAATGAATGGCAATCTGTGCATTGCACAGAAAGAATTCTGGAGTCTTTAAGAGCTAATTTCTATGGCTTACCTTGTAGAAGGGGTTTATCCATGCTGAGAAAAGCCGAAGAACTAATGCTGCATCTGGTCTTTAGATTTCTCCACCTCTCTTCGGAGAGTCTGAATGAAAACTCCTTCACTGTTAGTGGAGCCAGAAACAGAGATAGTTCTGTCTCGGTCTTTCCGACACAGCAGAGAAAACGGAAAGAAAAAAAAGTGGGGGCGGGGGTAGGGGGAGTCAGACCTGTAGTGGCAGATACTTTGTATAGATTTTACATGCAGATCTAAATCTTGAAGTACTTATTCCCCAAAGATACCTTAGCAGGGTAAATTGTTCACCACCTCCTCCTCATTCTCCTCCTCTTCTCTCTCCTCCTCCTCCTCCTTTTTCTCCTCCCCCTCCTCCTACGCCTCTTTCTCCTCCCCCTTTTCCTCCTCCTCCTCTTTCTCCCCCGCTCCAGCTTTTTTCCTCCCCCTTCTGTTCTCCTCCCCTTTTCCTCGTCCCGTCCTCCTCCTTTACCTCCTCCCCCTCCTTCTCTTTTGCCTCTGCTTCCACCTCCGCCTCTGTGTCCTCCAATCTGACAGATGAGCCGAAACAGCAGAAACTGCAGTTGTAGACACAGGGTATCTCAGCACAGCAATGGATACTGCTACTGTGTGGTTATTTATATAGCTCTCGTCTCAGGGTGTGTTGGTATATCATCTTCAAAGAGCAGGGGGGTGGGGGAGGCTGCAGGGTGTTCAGCTCAGCTAGCTGGCTGTTTTGTGAATGTAGATGATTTCTGGAGGTCTTGTGAATGGGTTACAGGGGAGGATGGGAGGGGAGGGATTTACTGCTCCTTGTTATAATCTCTTTCTCTCCCTCTCTCTGTGTCGTTTGCTTTCCCGGAGCTGTAGCTCTTAATGCTTGGCTAAGTGGCGTCATCCAGTTGAAATTGAATCGACCCATTAGAACTCCCCATAGGAATCTCTGTATCCAGTCCCTGGGTAATGACTGAAACAGAATTGAAAGGAGTATGGGGGTGGGGTGAAGAGTAACAATTTTAAGGAGACTTCATATAAATATCTCGGCCCATCACAGTCCTTCCAAGCCACTGCGCCTGAAGGATTGTAGCAGCTTCAATCACATAAAGTGACAGAACTTCTCCTTTGTTTAAGAGCCTCTCTCACCTCTTTTCCTCATTCATTCCCACTTTCCTAGCACCAGTACTGATTGTCCATTTATCCTCTATTGGGAAACCATTACCCAACCTATTTTTTTTCTCTCTTCAATATGTCCTATATTCAGTGAATACTGAGTATCTTCCCTGTGTCAGGATTTGTGCTATGTGTTAGGGGTTCAATGAGACAGGATCCCTGCCTTCATGGAGCCTCCTTCTGAAAAGAAAGTGGTCTTGGAAACCAATAAAAAGGGGTCTTTCTGGGCATTCAGACAGAAACATCTGGATGAAAGCAAGCTTCATATTTAAAATAAAAGAGATCTGATCTCAAATCCTGCATCAATGGGCTAGTGGATGAACCTTGGCCATCAACATTCTTAAGATGCTTTGGTTATTTCATCTGTAAAATTGAGATGGTGGGAGGGGACAAGATGGCAGCATAGAGAGGAGTGGAATTTAGTTAGTCCCCTGGAGCAACTAGCAAACAACCAGGAACAACTAGTAAATAATCTGGAATAACTGCTGGGGGACAAACGTGACTGTTCACTCATCATACACCAACCTGGATTGGGAGGAATGCCTGAGATCACAGCATGGAATCTGTGAGTAGAACTGCAGATCCAAGCTGGGAGCCCCCATCCCCCATGGCAGCCCAAATGGCAAAGCCTCACTGTGATAGACAGCAGCACTCTCTGAACAAGCAAATATACCTCAGGCCAGCTCCAACTGGGGTTTTAATTGGCAAACATGGACTGCTCAAGGCAAGCTGCAAATCCCCAACAAGCAGACAGAGGCTTTTAGTGATGAATGACCTTGAAAAGCCAGGGGACTTCTCTGTCCTGGGAGGAGGATCCCAGAGGACAGGGTGCTATCTCTGGCTGACGGGTGAAACTGGGGGCTGTGGACTAACCCTGAAAGGGGATTTCTGTCCCTTTTCCTCCCTCTCAACCTGAGCAGCTCAGTGGAGATAGCTGCAGCCACTTTCAGTCTGCAGTGCACTGACCCAGACAGGGGTGGAGATAACAGAGAGCCAACAATTCAAATGCAGATGATGAAGTAGATGGGGCCAAGCTCTACTACTAGCCTTCCCTTCAGACCCCAGAACCAGACCCCAAAGCCGGGGTGAAAATAGCCAAAACAGAAACTAAAGGGCCACACCTCCTTACACCAGTCAGGAGCAACAGGCTGACAGGTGCCACCTGCTGTGCAGGTTAGGAAAAACAAAGCAGCTAGAGACCTTTCAGGAAAGTCTGTTAATCTCTAAGACACACCCGCAGGGAAACTTGAAACTGAATATAACCCCATTCTGAGACCTGAACCCATTCTGGTCTGGGAAAATCTGATTGGGGTAACCAAGGAAACCGGATGCCTAGATAACAGAAAACTATAATTTACACTAGGAAAAACAAAACTATGGCTCAGTCAAAGGAATAAACTTACACCTCAATCAAGATACCAGTGAGATATTGTCTCACTTTAATGAAACAATCTATTAAAGATTTTCAAATAAATATGCTAAATTGATTCAAAGACCAAGTCAACAAATTTAGGGAAGATATGGCAAAAGAGATGAAGGATACAAAGAAAACACTGGGCAGACATAAGGTAGAAATTGAAAGTTTGAAAAAACAACTGGCAGAATCTATGGAAGTGAAAGGCATAACACAAGAGATGAAAGACACAATGGAGACATACAATAGCAGATCTCAAGAGGCAGAAGAAACACTCAAGAACTGGAGGACAAGACACCTGAAAGCCTACACACAAAAGGACAGATAGGGAAAAGAATAGAAAAATATGAGCAACGTCTCAGAGAATTGAATGACAACATGAAGCACACGAATGTACATGTCACGGGTGTCCCAGAAGGAGAAGAAAAGGGAAAAGGGGCAGAAGCAATAATAGAGGAAATAATCAATGAAAATTTCCCATCTCTTATGAAAGACATAAAATTACAGATCCAAGAAATGCAGCGTACCCCAAACAGAATAGATCTGAATAGACCTACGCCAAGACACTTAATAATCAGATTATCAAACATCAAAGACAAAGAGAGAATCCTGAAAGCAGCAAGAGAAAAGTGATCCATCAAATACAAAGGAAGCTTGATAAGACTATGTGTGGATTTCTCAGCAGAAACCATAGAGGTAAGAAGGAAGTGGTGTGATATATTTAAGATACTGAAAGAGAAAAACCACCAACCAAGAATCCTATATCCAGCAAAACTGTCCTTAAAATATAATGGAGAGTTTAAAATATTCTGTGAAAAACATACAATGAGAGAGTTTGTGAACAAGATACCTGCTCTACAGGAAAAACTAAAGGGAGCACTACAGACAGGTAAGAAAAGAAAGGAGGGAGAGGTTTGGAACACAATTTTGGTGATGGTAGCACAGCAATGTAAGTACACTGAACAAAGATGACTGTGAGTACGGTTGAAAGAGGAAGGTTAGGAGCATGTGGGACACCAGAAGGAAAGAGGAAAGGTAAAGACGGGGACTGTATAACTCACTGAAACCTAGAGTGCTCAACAATTGTGATAAAATGTACAAATATGTTTTATATGAGGGAGAGCAAATGAATGTCAACCTTGCAAGGTGTTAAAAATAGGGAGGTATTGGGAGAAAAATACAATCAATGCAAACTGGAGAGTATAATTAACAGAAACATTGTATTATGCTTCATTTAATGTAACAAAGGCAATATACCAAAGCTAAATGCCTATAAGAGGGGGACATAAGGGAGGGATAAGGGACTCTTGGCATTGGAGATGTTGTCTGACTTTTATTGTACTTTAGTTTTATTCTATCTTTCCTTTTGTTGCTTTTTAGCTGTCATGTTTTTTTTCTTTCTTTTTCTTTTTCTTTTTCTTTTGTCTCTCTACCTTCTTTGACTCTTCCTCCTTCTTTGTGGAAGAAATGAATATGTCCTTATATAGATAGTGGTGATAGTGAATGCATAAATATGTGATTATACAGGGAACCATCAATTATTCACTTAGGAGGGAATGTATGGTGGGTGAACAAAACCATCTATCTTAAAAAGGAAAACAAACATACTGGTTGATGAAGAAACCTTGAGGGCACTATATTGAGTGAAATATGTCAGACATTTAAGGACAAATATTGTATGGTCTCACTGATGTGAACTAATTATAATATGTAAACTCATAGACATGAAATATAAGTTACCAGGATATAGAATGAGGCTAAAGAATGGGGAGCAGTTGCTTATTATGAGCAGAATGTTCAACTAGGTTGAACTTAAGTGTTTGGAAATGGACAGAGGTGATGGTAGCATGTTATTGTAAGAATAACTAACAGTGCTGAGTGGTGTGTGAATGTGGTGGAAATAGGAAGCTTAGAGTCACGTATGTCACCAGAAGGAAAGTTGGAGGTTAAAAGATGGGAATGTATAAAACTGAACTTTGTGGTGGACAATGTCCATGATTAACTGTACAAATATTATAAATCTCTCTCATAAACTAGAACAAATGTATGACACTATAACTAGAATTTAATAATAGAGGGGTATATAGGAAAAAATATACCTATTGCAAACTATGTACTACAGGTAGTAGTATTTTAACATTCTTTCATCAACAGTAACACATGTACTATACCAATACTATGAGTCAATAATGGAGGTTAGGGGTATGGGAGGATTCAAGTTTTCTTTTTTTGTCTTTATTTCTTTTCTGGAGTAATGAAAATGTTCTAAAACTTGAGAAAAAAATAATTGTGGTGATGGATGCACAGCTGTATGATGGTACTGTGGGCAATTAATTGTGCACTTTGGAACTTTGGATGATTGTATGGTATGTGAACAATCTCAATAAAATTAAACTTAAAAAATTGAGATGATAAATTATGAAAGTTCAGAGTAAAACAAACCTGTGAGTAAGGAAGCTGAGATTCTTAATCTGACTCTAACTCCTTGTGTAACCTTTGCAACTTCCCTTTTAGAGCCTCAAATTCTACATTTACATGAGTGGATCTGATTAGGTAATTGCTAAGGTCCCTTCTAGCTCTGACATTCTATCATTTATACCATCTCAGGGGTGGGTATGCATGTGCATGTGTATATGTGTGCTACAAAAGTTCTGTTAATGTGTGTATATATATATATGTGTGTGAATAATTTCTAAGCAAATACAAATCTATTTTTCCAATCAGAATTTCCAGAGATTTTCCTTCTCTTTCGTGGCTCAAACCTCTTCTTTATACTTAGCATTGACTTGAGCTTATCAAGATCATGAACACCATGAAAGCTAACCTTGTAGGTTCACCTGCTGAAGACGATAGATTTACTGATGTATTAATTCACCCATTTTAATAAGATATTATTATTAAGCAGATCTATTATTAAACAGCTATTTACTGCACATCAAGTATGTGCCAAGCACTGAACTAACTAGATTCAGGTTGAACAGATCAGTGTTCAAATTTTTGCTCCTTAACTTAGTCAGTTCACGTCTCTGAACCCATTCCTTCATCTTTAAAATGGAGGTAACAATAGTACCTACAGCACAGGGTTGTGCTACTTTTCTGTAGATTGAATAAGGTGATGCATTTAAAATACTTTTCATGTGTCTGGCATATAGCAAGTGTTCAATGAACAGTAACTTTCCCTTAGGAAAGGCAAGAGATGATTTCAAAATCATTTTTTTTTTGAAATCCAGCTTTAAATTTGAATAGCTGGGTTGCTTAGTTCCTTCTCCTCCTTTATTCCATGGGCCTATATTAAAGCAACAATGAGAACAAATGAGAGTATTCAACCTTCTCACCTTTTAGGACAATACTCATCACAGATAATTACAATGACGATTATTCATTCATTCAACAATGCCTACTATGGGCCAGTCACTGATTCAACAGTTAAATATCCTGCCTTCCTAGGAGTTTACACTCAAGTGATGTGAGTGTTTTACATGTTTTAACTCATTGAATTCTCACAACAATCCATGATGCATATTTATATAGTGGACTGATTTTACAAATGATAAATCAAGGCCCAAAGAGATTAAATAACTTGCCCAAGGTTACACAGCTGTCAAGTTGCAGATCTGGAATTGAACCCAGGCTGACTCACTCCAGAGCTTGCACTCTTAACAACTACACCCCAGTGCCTTCCCATCTGCATAACCCTTCAAGGCTTTTTGCTGCAATTTTTCTGAATTACTTGGTATCCCTGAAGATCCCACGTTATCATATACTGCTTTGCCTTTTGTATATACTGGTACTGTTGTTGTAATTACTCCTTTGCCTTTTAATAGCCTGTTCACTTTTCCTGAAATACTTCCCTAATCCACACCCATTCACTGAAAGATTGATTCCTACCCATTCTCTGGACCTAAACCTAGAAGCAACTCACTCGAAGAACTTTGCATAATCACCTCTCTCCCCAAAAGACCAGTTTAGGTATCTGTCCTTTTCTTTGTGCTCCAGTGGCCCACTTGTGCTTACTGCTATCACAACATTTATCACCTTGTATTATAATTGTCTTTTTTATGTGTCTCTCTCCCACACTAAACAGGGGTAGATATAATATTTATCATATTTGTCTTCACTGCTATATCCCCAGGGTCTAGCACAATAGTTTCTCAATGAATACTTATTGAATGAATAAATAACTGACTCTTAGAAATCTATGAGAATATTTTTATTTGTGCTTTAACCTGTTGCATTTCTAAAGGACTATGTGCAGTTTCACGAGTTTTGATAGACTATCAAAATAGTACGATTATATATAGAAATTTGATGTTGAGACATTCCATAATTTACTATGTGCTACTTGTAAACTTGTTTTACAAACTTGTTAGATTCTTGTAATAATGTTTTTTGTATTTCAGGATATTTGCTTTCTTAGCTCTTTAGTTAATGGTGTACTTTTCAGGAAACACGTTTTGACAGATTCATCAAGTTATCCAAAATCATACAGCTAGTTAGTGAGAGTGCTGGACTTAGAAGTGAACACAGGTCTCCTGTTTCCCAATCCAATGCCTTTTTTTTCTTTTTACAAGACACCTTGCTGACATTAATTTAATTTGTATTGAATTTGGAGATATTATCTCAGCACAGATCAGCCCATCTGTTAGAGTTTCTAAAAGCCAATGAATTCCAAAAAATAAATAAGTAATCTTGAATGACACTAGAAAATCACTTTTCTTTCCAAATATCCTCCTTACTACTATGTTTTAAAAATCTCTGAATTATGGTTTTATGATGAATTAAACAGATATTTCCATACCGTGGTAGAAACTGTTTCTGACAGAGTAGTTAACTCAAAAAGGTTTTGAAAGAGGGAAGAGTATAATCTAACAGAGCATACTGAACAAAAAGAACAGGGTGAAAAGTGCTGTAGGAGTTACAAATGTGAAAATAAGTTGAAGTATCAGTAATACCTAGAGCTTTAGAGAAGAAAGGAGGCTCAGTAGTCAGGGAAGGGTTCACAGAGGAATTAGGACCCAAAGTTAGAAAATGAGTAAGTATATACAATTCAAATGAAGGGTTGAACCAGATTGTGGAATAACTTAAATGACAGGCAAAAAGTAATGTAGACTTAATGTTCTAGGAATTAGTAATAAGTTTTTGAACAAAGAAATAAAGTGTGAAAAAAGCCATATTTAAGGAAGTTATATTTGGCATGATATATTGGAAGGAGGAGACACTGGAGTTCGGTCAGTCAATTTAGAGTATTAGTAGTTATCTAAGTAGGAAGTAGTAAGGACCTAGTTAGAGAACTGACAGTGAGACTGGAAAGTGAGGATGAGATATTTTTGTTTAATATGGTAATGACAATGATGTCATTACCATACAGAAAAGTCAGAAGGGGGAGGGCAGTTTAAAGGAATAAGTATAGAATATTAGGGTTGGAAAGAACTTTGGAGATTGTATTATCCAATCTCCATTATAAAATTGTATTCAAAATCCCCAGCTAGCTACTTATCCTGATTTCTCTTTTACTTGGAATGGCATCACAAATGTTTTAGTTATAAAAGCTCAAAACCTTAGTGCCATGTTTGACCTTTCTCTCTCATGTAACCGCCTCTGCTAAATGAATCACATATTATTGTTTCTACCTCCAAAATATCTTTTCGTATCTGTCTACCTCTCACTTCTTCCATTGCTGCCACCCTAGTCCAAATCTCAAGCTGCACTTGCATGGACTACTAAATAGTGTTCTAACTGGGCTCTTTCCCTCCACTCTGGCCTAGTGCCTTACTCTCTACCATAAATTCATAACAGTGTGATCAGATTGAGTTTTCTACAAATCAAGACAGATCATGTCACTTTCTTGCTTAAAACTCTCCAATTGCTTCCCAGTGCACTAAACTAAAATCCAAAGTCCTTACCCTGTCTATAAGGCCTGATCTAATCTAGTTATATGTCTCTATTCTAAAGTCATCCCCCACTCTCACCTTTAAGCATGTAGTCCCACAGTTAAACAAGACAATTCTGCATTCTCCAAGCTCACTCTCCTACTATTTTACTTTTGTTTATACTATATCATCATTTGAAATGCAGACTCTATGCTATAGCTATTGGAATCTTATCTAACAGCTAAAGAGTATATCAGATTTGATGATCTATACAACATTTTTCATTGTCTCATCATCCAGAAGTAACACTGAACTCTCATAGCAATGTATTTGTGTTTCTCTTATTGTATTTATCACTATCTAACTTGCACTATAGTAAGCTATGTATATGACCTATCTTTCCAACTAAAATCTGCTCCTTGAAGATTCATCACTTTTTTAGTATGATTTTAATATAGTAGGCTCTTGTTGAAATAAATCAGAAAACAACAAGATAGTGGAAAAGCCAAGAGTAGAAACCAGGTCTCCTGACACTTGGTCCAGTGATGTTTTCATTATACCATATAGGGCAGATGATGAGATCTTTGAGTTCTTCTTTGGAAGCATTGAATTTGATGTGATGATGGGACATTTTCAGCAGGAATATTTGGTACAAAGTTAGAGATATGGGACTAGAATTTGAGTGATGAACAGAAGAGGGACATTAGGACTTATTAACATGTAAGAGATCATTGGAGTTTTGAAAATAGATGAAAATTCTGAGATAGAAGAAAGAGAAAGAGAAATGGACTATGGTATTGACCGTGTGGAACAGTTAGAGAACAAAAGGATAAAGAAGAATCAGAGGAGAAATCAGAAAACGAGTAATCATAAATAGTGGAAAGGGATCAGGATAGCATGCTGTCACAGAAAAGCAGAGAGAGTTTCATAAAGATGGGCTAGTCAAAATGTTCTAATACTGAAGAGAAAGTAGGATAAGGAGTTTTAAGAGTCCAATGAATGTAGCATCATGGGATTATTGTTGACTGATGGAAACAGTTTGGTGGTGGGGTAGAAAATCAAATCTCAGTGTGCTGAGAGGAAATTCAAAAGTATGGCAGAGTTATAAGATTTTATCAACATAGGAGGGCCCAGTGAATATTGAAATGAAAGGAAGGGGTCAATGGAAAAGCAAAGATGATGGAGGAGGTTTGAAGGTGCTCAATGTTAGAGCCAAACTCCAGAAGAATCTCAAAGGATTGGCATTTTGGGCCAAACCATGGCATTTATTGTAGAGTAAAGAAAAGACATAAACTTTGCCCCGTTACAATTTTACCTGCAACTATCTCTACTGAAAAAAAGGGCCCTAAGCCCCTGAAGTTTGGATAAGAATCTGCTGAATGAGAAGTCCTCCCAAGTTTGACCCATTGGGCTCCAAGGATGAAAGAAATAATAACCATATGAAACAACTCCCAAACTAAGTCAGTCCTAGAGAAGGCTTCAGCATCAATATACTTGAGTTAATGACCAGCTCCATCGATTTGTAGTTGTGTGACCTTGAGACTTAAGTCACAGTTTCTTCATTTGTAAAATGGGGGCAATAATAATTTCTTTGTCAGAAAGATGATCAGATACTGTTAGTCATGAGTAATGTAAGCACTCAATAAATAGTAGCCACTATTATTATTATTTTCTGAGAGACTACTCTATCCCAGCTGCTGTGCTAATTGTTGAGGATACAGAGACAAATCAAACTGGCTCTGCTCTCAGTGAGCTCACAGACCTATGGAGAAGGTAGACACATTAAACAGACAATTACAATAAATACAGAACATAATACTCACTATATTTGAAGAAAGCAAAGAAAGTTTAGGGAATACAGATGAGAAAGAGAAGAAACAAGAAAAAATCAAAACCTTTTGGGAGGAGTCAGGGAAGACTTCCTGGAGAAGGCATTTCCTAGGCTGTTTCAAGAGGATGTACTTACTCTTGTCATAGCACTTAATGAATGCACTATATTCAAATGGTCTATTTACTTATCTGTGTCTCCCAATGACTGAGAGCTTCTTGAGGGAAGAGTGTGCCTAGCACAGAAGTTCTCTTCTGTGAATGGAGGAATAAAGGAATGAGTAAATAAATCCAACTGGTAAACACACTTCTATTTTTGCCCTTATTCTGTAATATAATTTTTGTGATTCCAAGTCTGTTTCCTTTACTAAATTGTGAGTTCCTAAATTAATTCAACAACCAACCAACATATATTAAGGACCTATTTTGTACCAGGTACTGGAGATACAGAAATAAATTAAGATATAATAATAAACTAATTAAGCTCTAATCCCTGCTATCAAGGGGCTCATAATTTAGTAGAAAAGATAGCAAATAGGCAAATGTAATAAAGGATACTAAGTGCTATTGAAGGGAGCAGAGAGGAAATACACTGTATTTTTGAGGGGGTTAGCTATTTTGAGGGGATTGAAAGCTTCCGAGAGAAGGTGATATTTAAATATAAATTTGAAAGATGACATTACAGGCAGAGGGAATAGCATGTGCAAAGGCCAAGAGGTAAGAAAAAGCATGACAGCTTCAGTGAACTGCTAGAGGAACCATCACTGAATCTTTCAAACTCAGCCTGGCACAAAGTAGATGTTCAAAAATATTTGAAAAATAAAATATATTGCAAGCAGAGATAACAGCATGAATAAAGACACAAAGATGTGAAAACAGCATATTTATAAACCATTACAACAGGGTCACCTACACTTATACCCTGAACAAGTTGGGAGCAGAAATTTTTATCTAGAAGGCACCACACACATGGTTTATTCATAATCCTAAAATGTGCTGAGCTTATTTCATGTTTTATTAAATTGTAGTAAGTGGAAGTAAGTTATACATAAGGAACCAACTTTATATGAGAGTCCAAAACAACTTCTATAATAATAATTATCAGGAACTTCATCCATAGACTCAATCTAATTCTCTCAGCCCATAACTCATTTTCTCTTGCCGTGTCTGCATAAAAAATGTACTTATATACAAATTATGAAAGTTTTTTCTCATTCTCTTCTGTTCAAGACTCAGCTCAAATCTGTTCGAGAGTCTGCAAGTTCCTGTAAGTGGCCAGCTCTACCCATATTCTACTGAAGTCAAGAGAAGCTCTTTAGAAGTGCCAGATGAAAAGCTGACTTGTGGTCATCATGATTTAGCAGTGATGATGCTATAGGAACTAAGCAATGCCAAGGAAATACAGATTCTTGTCCAAGAAGCCTATAGGAATGACAATAACTATTTTCTTTTCCATAGACGCTTTCAAACAAGTATAGGAACAATAACACCAAAAATGAGAATGATTTTTTGTTGCTATATAGTTATACAATCATTATCAAATATCAAGGTTACTGGATTACAGTTCAACAACTTCAGGTATTTCCTTCTGACAATTCTAAAATACTACACTGTCTTAGTTAACCTATCTATTGTAAGTTTTAAAATTGGATAGAGTGCAATACTAGTGATCAATAAGAGGGAGAAGTAAGGGGTATAGGGGGTTTGGGGTCTTTTTTTTTTCCTTTTATTTCTTTTTTTGGAGTAATGCAAATGTTCTAAAAGTGATCATGGTGATGAATACACAAATATGTGATGACACTGTGAAAAAATGAGAGAGTGATATAGAAAAGTCAGAGAAGACAAAACCTGGTCACTTATTGAGGAGTAGGAGGCAGGGACAATGTGATCCAGTGGAAAGAAAATTGGACTAAGAGTAATGAAAGGTAAATTCTAGTTTCCTAACCTTCTGTGTGACTTTAGCAGGTCATTATTCATCTCTAGGCCCTATTTTCTTCATCAGTAACATTATAAATTTCAGTATAATTCAATAAAACAAAACATATACCAAGCACCAACTTAATGTCAGCAAATATACTTGATGTGACACAGTATGCCATGTAGTAGGTCCTCAATGCATATTTGTTGAATGAAAAAAACTGTATGATATTATCCTCTCATTACTCATAATCTAGTAGAATAAATGGACATGTAGACATATAAACTGCAATACAATCTGTCAATAAATCAGGTGAGAGATGCTAGTGGCATAGACCTTAGTACAGACAGTGTGAATGAAGAAAAGTGGATGATAGAAGACAGAATAAGCAGGACTTAGAGACTTCTTAGATGTGGGGTGTTAATAGTATCATTTACTGAAGTATAGAGAAAATATTAGAAAATAAACTTTCGGTATGTTGCATTTGAAGCACCTCCAGTAATATCTAGATGGTAATCTAGGCAATATTATACATGAGTTTTGAGTTTAGAAGTACTGGATTCAGAATAGAAATATGGGTATCAATAGTGCACAGGCTTAAGTCATGTGAATGGATGAGTCTAGCAGTCTAGCCAGAGTGTGCAGAATGTTAGAATGATAGAAAGGTAGAGGTCAAAACCCTGGGCAGCATGAAATTTAAGAGATTGGCAGGAAAGAAGTCCATAAAATAGATTGAGAGGGAATGGCCAGAAAGGTGGAAGAGTATTATGAGAGTGTGGTGCCTGGAAACAAAGGAAGTAGAATATTTGACATTAAAATGAGGTATATAAAGCGTCCACTGGATTTGGCAATTTGGAGATTGCTGGCAAATTTGGTGAAGATGCATGTGTCTTTTAAGCAGTGATTCTCAACCAGAGCTGCACATCAGAATCGTATGTGTAATTTTATCAAGCTGCATATTCCTAAGCCTTGCCTCCGGAGACTCTTATTCAAGGGATCTTGGGTGAGACCCAGAGAATCTGCATTTTCAAAAAGTTTCACATGGTCCTTGAATGTACCATGCTTTCTCTCACCTCTAGACAATTACAATTACAAGCACTATTCTTCCTAACTGGAATGATGGAAATCCCAGATGTCTATTTCTGGCCCAGATCTCTTAGCTGAACTCTAGACCCACATGTCCAACTGCCTATCAGACATTTCCACTCAATATCTTCCTTTCTCCATCAAACATGATTGAGGGTGAGGAGGGTTGCTAATTTATGTAAGTTGGCTACAGAAAGTCTCTCTCATTAGGAGACATTTGAGCTGAGTCTTGAATAAAGTGAGGTGGCAAGATATTCAGCTACATGGCACAGTATCTCCCACATAGAGTGAACAGTAAATGCAAATCCTTGAGGCCCGAGTGTGCTTTTCAAGTTTTAGGAAGAGCAAAGAGGTCAGCATGCCTGGAGTAGAAAGAGGGAAGACTAGCAGCAAATGAAATTGGAGAGGTAGCAGGGGCCAGATCATGTGTCATCTTGTAGACCATGCTAAGGATTTTGCAGTTTACTAAGAGGAAGCTGGGAAGATATTGTAGATTTTTGTTCAATGGAGTGACACAATCTGACATAATTTTAAAAGGATGTCTCTGGCTGCCCTGTAGAGTGAGTTTACATTTGAGAAAGGGGTTTAGAGTGGAAGCAGGGAGAATAAGTAGGAGGCTTTTACAACAGTACAGATGAGGGACTAGAATAGTAGCAGTGGAAGGGGTGAGAACATAGACTAGGAAGTTAGAATTCTGGAATTCTAGTTATACTTTGTTCCATCAAAATACCTGTTTTCTCTGCCCTGCCCCCATTTTTTTTCATTTCAGTAAAAGTCACCACCTACATTTTTCCAACACAATGTGTGTGTCTGTCTCCTGTGTGTATAAATGTACCCTTTAGTCTCTCAAGGGAGAACTAGCTAGCATTGTACTTAAGAATATGATTCTATTTCCTTCTACTTCTCATGACCAGCCTCCTTCACATACATCATCATTTTGATGGCCCAAATCATATGTGCTCTGTCTCTTCCTAGTTAATTCTGAACTGGTCCTGCTTGCATGCCATATTGTGAGTTCCCTAAATCACACAGGCATGACATTGCCATAGGATTTACTTTTATGCCACATATAGTATACTTTATATATATTTTTTCATATGGCCTGTCACACTTCTTGCTGGGCCTCTGTCTTCACGGTCATGTACCAGAGGTGTACTGTGGAGGTAGTGAATGTTGTATTAATCATCTGCCCACATGGTGTTTAGATTCTGGTATTGATTTAGCAAGACAATCTCCTGCTCCACATATACACCAACATATATTTTACATTCTTCAGCTATGTAATTCTTTTCTTCATTTTAATCAGAAGCTTTAAAACTTAGAAATGGGGCAAGGAGACAAAGCAGGGCAAGTCCTTATGAATGTCAGGAGCTCTGAGGTAGCTAGTGCGTTCTACACACAAGGGAGGCCAGCCTGCTGCAGGTGACAATAGCACAAAGGATTACATTTGGTTCTGGGAGCAGTTTATTTTCAGAACTGACATCCTACCGAATACTAAATATAGCTAGTCTCTTCCTCTCAAACAAGGGTTTCTTTACGTTAAACTTCAATAAAGATTTTAGCTCTGTATTATGAGACCTCTCCTTCCCCCAATAACTTTAGGAACTTGATTCTTGTTATGCTCCCTTTCTCCAATCACCTGCTTTCCTTTCCCTGGCCTCCTTGGTTTCTTCTCCTTCTAACTTTCCCCTTTCTTATTTCTCTTTTCTGCTTTCTTGGTATCCTTTACTTTCTCCCTCTGGGCATCTTCCTCTTGATGCCCCCAACTTTTAAGAAGAGAATCCATTAGGAACCCCCTTCCACCCAACAGGTCAGGAGAATACACGTCTAAAGGCTAAAATGAGATATTCTGTTTGCTTATTTTAATCTCTGCCAGGCTGGAGATAGCACGTCTGTCTACTTATGTGCCCACTGGCTTATAGGTAATATGGATAACATCCTAGCATTTATTGAGCATTTACAATGTGCTGTTCTAAGTACTTTATACATATAATCCTTATAGGAAAATCCTCCAAGGAAAGCACTAAAATAATTCCAATTTTAGAATGGGGCAACTGAGGCCAAGAGAGTACAGATAATTTACCTTAGGTCAAATAGAAAAACATGTGGCAGAAATAGGATTTGAACCCAGGCAATCTGATGCCAGAGCCCATACCCTTAACTCCCACATCACACTACTGCTCTATAGTAAGTGTAACTGCATATGAAATAGCTTTCAACTCACTGAGATGATGCAGTTACACTTACTATTTTTCCTTTTTTTCCTTTTAACTGCTCCCTGTTTATTTGGATGGCATACAATAGACATTAATCCTACTATAGAGCAGTAGAGTGATATAGTAAACTTTTCAGTAAATGGGGGTAATGGCCAATCACATTGGCCTTTTTTCTGTTCCTTAAACGTGACAAAGACAATCCTACCTTAGGACATTTACACTATTACCTCTGTTTGGAATGCACTTCCCTGATTTTTGTACAGCTGACTCTTGTCATTTAATAGTAACAAGTATTTTTAATTTTCATTTTGTTTTTCTTCTGCAGGGACTCTTATTATATGTATAAATGATCTTATTTGCCTACCTTCTAAACTAGATACTTTCTTTCAAATATTTTTAATCTCTTTATTTTCTTTTGATTAAAAATTCTTCCTTTTCATTTCCTCTTTTTCTTAAGGCATAATCTGTTGTGTTTATTTGCTTTTGCATTGCTTTCTAGTTAATCCCCATTTTTGAAATGATTTTTTTCTTTTATTTTGAATTCTTTCCTGAATTCAACCACTCATTTCTGTTTTTCTAATTCTGATTTATATTATTGTTTCATGTCTTATATATTTAAAATGTGTCTTTGAACTCATTTTGGAATGTTAGGTTGTAGTGTTTATCTGTTTTGTGCATATGTCTTCCTGGAATGTGTTCACTGTCTATAGGGATGTTACTTTTTCTCCTTGTTTTTTCTCTAAAAAATGGATTTTATGGATATAGTTTGATCTTTTTAAAAATAATATGAAATAATTTTCCCAAAATTTTAGCAGAAGGCATGGCCCAGAAGAGCTTTTATAACTTTATATGGCTTCCTCCTCTGTAATTTCATGTAGGGTTGAAAAATATGGCCTCCTGCTTCCTGAGTTCTAGCTCAATTTTCCTCCTTCACTCTTACCTAGACCTTTTCATTTTGGTTCTGTTGATCTTTATCCTCCAAGTTTCAGCTGCTTTTCTCAGATTGATCCATGCTTTCCAATGTATACCTATTGACTATTTTAGCGCTCTCCTGTTTCCTGTCCATCAGATGTTCCATTGCTCCTTTCTGCACAGATACTGACAATATGTTGGTCTTGTAGCTTTTGGTGGTTTGTCCTCAAATTCTTGTATTTGGGGATTAAAAGGGAAAACTTGTCACCTAGTTTTGTTGTAGATGCTGTCCAGGGGCTTTGAATATTGCTATCTAGTTTCTATATCTATTTTTATGGGGGGGAGTCGAGTCAGGGAGATTCGAAAACCATGCTACTACCACTGCCATCTTTCTCAATGGGAACTGTCAGTCTATCAGTGTTTTAGAGAGATGAGTTAAAAACTCCACCAAAAATTTGAATTTGACATTTTCCCTGTATATCTCTCTCATTTTTGCTTTATGTAGTTGGAAGCTATATTCATATGGGTGCATATAGGTTCAGAATTATTATACCTCTATAGTGAATATTACTTCTTATCATATAATGCTGCTTTTTATCTTTAATAATGCTTACCCTGCTGAAGTATATTTATCTGCTATTAATTTTAACATTCCTGATTTCTTTGGCTAATGCTTATTTGTTATCCATTTATTTTCATATCTTATTCCTTTTGACCTTTATGTGTTCTAAGCAATAAGAATTACATTCTTATAAAATAATTCCCTAAATGAGGAAGGAATGGTATGGGTACTATCCTTACACATCTATTTCTTTTTATCAGGTTTGGAAACTATTTTCCAGAACCCCTACTACAGGTGTCTTCTTAAATCTCATTGTCCAGAAATAGAGCACATGGCCATTACCACTAAACCAATAAATGGTAAAAGGGAATAAATTCTCATGATTTGGCTTAGACCAGAGGTCAGCAAACTATGACTCAAAGGCCAAACCTGGCCCAACTATATTTGTAAATATAATTTTACTGGAACACAATCAGGTCCATCCATTTATGTATTGTATATTGCTGCTTTTGTTCTGCAATGGAAGAGTTGGGTAGTCACAACACAGATCATACCACAGCCCACAAATCCTAAAATATTTATTATCTGGCTCTTTCAGTAAAAGTTTGTTGATCTCTCTCTTAGAAAAATCATGGTTTACCACCTAAGGCTCATTGGGGATATTCTTTTATCAGGGATGAAGGGGAAAATGGTTGTTGGATAGACAATGAATACTGTCTTCCATAAATATGAATAAAAATTCCAATGGAATTCACAGTCTGAGTTTTTACTTCATATACAATGGAAAAAGTAATTTTAGATAATAAGAACAATGGAGAAATTTGCCTTATCATATATCAAAGCTAAGGTTTCTTAAAGCACTTAGGCCTTAAACCTAGATAAATAGATCAATGCAACAAAGAGAGGAGAAAGAAATAAACCTATGGAATTTGGTTTAGTTAAAGGTGGTGTTTCAAAGCAATGGGGAAATAATTGAATAATCAATAAATGGTATTGGAGAAATTAGCTCTAACTGACAAAATAAGTTTAGAGCTCTGACTTAAACTAAACACATAAAGTAAAGATGAATTAAACAGATAAATGTAAAAATGTATTCAAACTGAATATAGGACAATGTTTTCATAGTATTGGAATGGAAAAGTCCATTTTGAGCTATACATAAAAGTAAGCAGGAAAAAGAAAGAATTGTAAATATTGTTTCATAAAGAATGCAGTTGGGGAAAAGCACTTCCAGAATGGCAGAGTAAGGACTCTGAAAATACACTCCTCTGTAAAAGCCACAAGAACAATAGAAAAATTAACTGGTCAGAACTCTGGATATTAACCAAAGGCTTGCAACAATCAGGGGAGCATTTATTTTAAAAGACAAATAGCTGAATCTCAGTAAGAATGGTGAGCTTTGTGGCATTTTAACTTGCCCTATTCCCATCCTTCTCTACCCAGATCTGTGGTAGTTTTGAAATTCAATAGCCTTACAACCACAGAAGCTGTGAAAAACATTAACCTAGCAGGAAGAAGAATGGGTTTGGAGCTCCCCCCAAAGCTCCATTCCCAGAGAAGTGTCATTATTTGATCTGTCTAGAATCTCTCTGGAAATGCTCACAAGCACAACTTATCTTTATTTAACCTGACTAATTGTGCACAGCCTTTTCTCCAGGGCATTTGTTGAAAGAATCAGTGGCAATTATTTAATAAGGCAACTGCCTGGGACAAAGATATAAGTTGAAAACAAAAGAGGCTGACAAAAAGTGTAAAAAGAAAATCTGGGGAATGGGATGTCAACAGGAGCCTTTGTAAAGCTACGAAATATTTCTGGGAATCAAGATGCCCAGTGATGTGCACATGCCCAGGAAAGACCTGAGAAGACCTTAATCTCTCATCTCTGTGGGACCAAGAGGCTATTTTTAAGCAGGAAATAAAGGCTAAAGAAGGTAGTAAATTGCTGTAGTATTGAAGACACATGCATGCAGAGCCCCTCAGCAAAGGTTGGAAGACATATTGGCTTAAGGCATTTAAGGAAATCTCTATTCAATCATTAGTTGACTGAGCAGAGACTTCAAAGGTCACATATGACAATGAATTACTTCAGGAAACAAGCTAATATAATAAGTTCAGAGAAAGTCATTAGACAAACAAACATAAGTAACAACAAACAGCAACAACAACAAACCCTGAGAAGGGAAAACTGATTTCCAGAATTGCCACACTCTGTTATTTAAAATGTCCAATTATCATAAAAAATTTAGCACACGTGCAAACAAATGGGAAATTATGACCTATTCACAGGGAAAAAAGCAGTCAATAGAAACTGTCCCTGAAGAAGCCTAGACATTGGGTGTGCTAGATAAAGATTTTAAATTGGTTATTGTAAATATGTTAAAAGAACTAAAGAAAGCTATGTCTAAATAATTAAAGGAAATTTGAGAACAATGTCTCACCAAATAGACAATATCGATAAACAGATAGAAAAAATATTAAAAAAACAGCAAATGGAAATTCTGGAGTTGAAAATTACAATAACTGAAGTGAAGAGTTCACTAGAGGAGTTCAACAGTACATTTTTATTTGACAGAATTTGCTGTGAAAGAATCAGTGAACTTGAATATATGTCAATTGAGATTATTCAGTCTAAGAAACAGAAAGGAAAAAGAAAGAATAAAAATAAACAGAGCCTCAGAGACTGTGGCATACTATTAGGTATATGAACATAGGCATAATGAAAGTTCCAGAAGAAAAAGAGAGACAGAAAAGGGCAGAAAGAATATCTGAATAAATAATGGTCAAAAACATCCCAAACTTGATGAAAAACATTAATCTACATTTCCAAAAAGCTTAATAAATTTCAAGTAGGATAAAACAAAGAGATCCATACCTAGACACAACATAGTCAAAATGTTAGAAGGCAAAGACAGAGAGAATCTTGAAATCATTGAGAAGCAATTCATCATGGACAAGGGACCCTCAATAAGATTAATCATTTATTTGTCATCAGAAACCATACAGGCCAGAAGGCACTGGGATGACATATTCAAAGTACTAAAAGAAAAAAAAAAACCACTCAACCAAGAATTCTACCCTTCAAATTGAAGGAGACATTAAGAGATTTTCAGATAAACAAAAACTGAGAGACTTCATTGCTAGCACATCTCCTTGATAAGAAATACCAAAGGGAGTCCTTCAGGATGAAATGAAAGGACACTAGAGTGTTACTCAAATCCAAATGAAGAAATAAAGAGCACTTGTAAAGATAACTATACAGACAAATTTGAAAGACTGTATAAATTAATTTTTGTTAGCAACACTTTTTCTTCTATCTGATTTAGAAGACAGCTACATAAAGCAATGCTTATAAAACTTGTAGATGGGCTTACAATGTATAAAGAAGTAATTTAATTTGGGTGGCAATAATAACACAAAAGAGGAAGAAAGGAACAGCACTATACAGGAGTAAAGATTTTATATATTATTGAAATTAAGTAAGTATTAATACAAATGAGATTGTTATAAGTTAACACATTAATTGTAATCCCCAATACAATCAACAATAATATAAATAGAAGACATAGAGTAAAAGAAAAGAAAAGGGAATTTAAATGGTGCACTGGAAAGTATCCACTACAAAAGAAAGCAATATTGAAGAAATAGAGCAGTAAAAAAGACACAAGACATATAGAAAACAAATAGCAAAATGGAGAAAATTATTACAGAGAAAAATAAGGACATTTTACAATTATAAAAGAGTCAATCAATCAGAAATACATAATATTTATAAACATTAATTTATACACCTAAAAAGAGAGCTCCGAGATACATGAGGCAAACACTGACAGAATTGAAGAAAAAAATAGACATTTGAACAAAACTAGTTCAAAATGCAAATATGCCCACTTTCAATAATGAATAAAAACAACTAAGTAGACGATTAACAAGGAAATATAAGACTTGATAAACACTAAAACCAGCTAGACCGAAGAGATATCTGTAGAACACTACACTCAACAACAGCAGAATACACATTCTTCTCAAGTGTAGATGAACATTCTCCAAGATAGACCATACGTTAAGCAATAAAACCAGCCTCAATAACTTAAAATGATTGAAATCATGTAAAATATGTTCTCCAGCTATGTGGAATTATATTAGGACTCAATAGCAGGAGGAAATTTGGTAAATTCACCAATATATGTAAATTAAGCAACAGACTCTTAAATAAGCAAGGGGTAAAAATGAAAATAACAAGGAAAATTAGAAAACATTTTGAGATGGGCAAAAACCAAAACACAACATAATTAAACTTATAGGATGCAGTGAAAGCATAACTTAAAGGGAAACATATAGATATAAATACCTATATTAAAAAAGAAGAAAGCTCTCACATCAATAACCATAAGAAACTAGAAAAATAAGAACAAACTAAATCCAAAGCAAGCAGAAGGGAGGAAAAAATAAGTGGTAGAGTGGAACTCAATGAAATAGAAAATAGAAAAGCAATAGAGGGAATCAACCAAAGTAAAAGTTGGTTATTTGAGCAGATAAAAATTTGACAAAGCTTTAGCTACATTGATGAAGTAAAAGAGAGAGAGAGCTCAAGTTACTAAATTCATAAATGAAAAGTTGACATTATAACCAAACTTACAGAAATAAAAAGGATTATAGGGGAATGCTATGAAAAGTTGAATGCCAAAAAATTAGATAACCTCTATGAAATGGACAAATTCCTAGAAAGGTACTAAATCTACCAAAGCTGACTCAAGAAACAATAGAAAAACTGGATATACCTCTATATTTCTAACAAGTAAAGAGATTGAGTTACTAATTACAAAAAAACTTCCCACAAACCAAAGCCTAGTCAGAGATGGCTTCACTGGTGAATTCTACCCAATGTTTAATGAAGAAATATTAATACAAATCCACAAACTCTTCCAAAAATGAACAGATCATTTCCCAACTTACTCTATGAGGCCATTGTTGCACCAATACCAAAACCACAAAAAGGTATCACAAGAAAAGAAAATTACAGATCAATATTGCTTAGGAATACAGATGTAGGAGTCCTCAACAGCATCATATTAAAAGGATTATACACCATGTGATTCATCCCAGGAATGCAAGGTTAGTCCAACATGTGAAAGTCAATCAATGTAATTCACCATATTAATGGAAATAAAGAACAAAAACCATATACTCATCTCATTAGCCTCAGAAAAAGCTTTTGTAAACACCCAACACCATTTCATAATAAAAACACTCAACAAACAAGGAATAGAAGGGAATTTCCTCACCTGATAAAGGGAATCTATGAACAACCAAGAGCTAACCTCATACTTAATAGTGGAATACTGAAAAATTTCCTCTAAGATCAGGAACATGACAAGGATGTCTGCTCTTGCCACTTCTATTCAACATTGTACTAGGGGTGCCACCAGGGAAATTAGGCAAGAAAAATAAATAATAAGCATCCATGTTTGAAAGGAAGAAAGAAAACCTATCTCTATTTGCAGATGACATGATTTTGGATATATAAATTCATAAGGAATACACACACATACACACACAAAAATGATTGGAATTTTAAATGAGTTCAGCTAGATGGCAGGATATAAGATCAATATACAAAAATTAATTGTATTTCTATACAATAGCAATGAATCTGAAAATTTAATTAAGAAAATTCTATTTAGAATAACATCAAAAAGAATAAAGCAGGGGCAAAATGGTGGCATAGAGAGGAGTGGAATTTATTCAGTCCCCTGGAACAACTAATAAACAACCTAAACAATTAGTAAATAATCTGGAATAACTGCTGCGGGACAGACATGACTGTCCACACATCATATACCAACCTGGATTGGGAGGAATGACTGAGATTGCAGCACAGAATCTGTAAGTAAAAACTGCAGAACCATGCTGGGAGCCCCCTCCCCACCCAAGGCAGCCCAAACTGCAAAGCCTCACTGTGCTAGAAACTAGCAGCACCTTCCAAGCACAGTGAGCAAATATAGCTCAGCTGAGCTTCAACTGGGGTTTTAATTAACAAATGTGGACTGCTGAATACAAGCTACAAACCCCCAATAAGCAGACAGAGGCTTTTAGTGATGACTGACCTTAGAGAACCAAAAGACTCTCTGTACTGGGAGGGGGAGCCCAGAAGACTGGGTGTTATCTCTGGCTGGGAAGTGAAATTGGGGGGCCATGTACTGTCTCCAAAATGGGGCTTCTTGTCCCTCTTTCTCTCTCTCAATCTGAGGGGCTCAGAGGAGTGAGCCACAGCCATTTTCAGTGGAGAGAGTTGCAGCTATTTTCAGTTTGCAGTGCTCTGGCCCAGACAGGGGTGGAGATAACAGAGTCAGAGAGACAACAATTCAAATGCAGATGATAAATCCCTAGGGGGTTTATCTTCCCTAAAAGTAAGGAGGTGGGGCCCAGCTTTCCCTTCAGAACCAGAACCCAGAGCCTGGGGGAAAACAGCCAAAACAGAAACTGAAGGGGCCACACCTCCTTACACCAGTCGGGAGTGACAAGCTGACAGGTGCCACCTGCTGGGCAGGTTAGGAAAAGCACAGTGACTGGAGACCTCACAGAAAAGTCTGTCATTCTTCTAAGATACACCCTGAATATAACCCCATTCTGAGACCTGAACCCATTCTGGTCTGGAAAAATCTGATTGTGGTAACTAAGGAAACCAGATGCCTAGACAACAGAAAACTACAATCTACACTAAGAAAAATGAAGATATGGCCCAGTCAAAGTAACAAACTTATACCTCAATCAAAATACAGTTGAGATATTGTTTCACTTTCATGAAACAATCTATTAAAGATTTTCAAAGAAATATGCTAAATCAATTCAAAGAGTTCAGGGATGATATGGCAAAAGAGATGAAGGCCATAAAGAAAACACTGGGCAAACAGAAGGTAGAAATCGGAAGTTTGAAAAAACAACTGGCAGAATCTATGGAAATGAAAGGCACAACACAAGAGATGAAAGACATAATGGAGACACAACAGCAGATCCCAAGAGGAAGAAGAAAACACTCAGGAACTGGAGGACAAGACACCTTAAATCCTACACACAAAAGAACAGATAGGGAAAAGAATGGAAAAATATGAGCAATGGCTCAGGGAATTGAATGACAACATGAAACATATGAATGTATGTGTCATGGGTGTCCCAGAAGGAGAAGAGAAGGGAAAAGGGGCAGAAGCAATAATAGAGGAAATAATCAATGAAAATTTCCCATTTCTTATGAAAGACATAAAATTACAGATCCAAGAAATGCAGTGTACCCCAAACAGAATAGATATGAATAGGCCTACACCAAGACACTTAATAATCAGATTATCAAACATCAAAGACAAAAAGAGAATCCTGAAAGCAGCAAGAGAAAAGCGATCTATCACATACAAAGGAAGCTTGATAACACTATGTGTGGATTTCTCAGCAGAAACCATGGAGGCAAGAAGTAAGTGTGGTGATATATTTAAAATACTTAAAGAGAAAAACCACCAACCAAGAATCCTATATCCAGCAAAACTGTCCTTCAAATATGAGGGAGAGTTTAAAATATTCTCTGATGAACAGACAGTGAGAGAGTTTGTGAACAAGATACCTGTGCTACAGGAAATACTAAAGGGAGCACTACAGACAGATAGGAAAAGACAGGAGGGAGAGGTTTGGAACACAATTTTGGCTATGGTAGCACAGCAATGTAAGTACACTGTACAAAGATGACTGTGAGCATGGTTGAAAGTGGAAGGTTAAGAGCATGTGGGACACCAGAAGGAAAGAGGAAAGATAAAGACCGACTGTGAAACCTAGAGTGCTCAACAATTGTGATAAAATGTACAAATATGTTTTTACATGAGGGAGAACAAATGAATATCAACCCTGCAAGGTGTTAAAAATAGGGTGGCATTGGGGAAAAATATGATCAATGCAAACTAGAGACTACAGTTAACAGAAACATTGTGTTATGCTTCCTTTAATGTAAAAAAGGCAATATACCAAAGCTAAATGCCTATAAGAGGGGGACATAGGAGGGATATGGGACTCTTGGCATTGGTGATGTTGTCAGACATTTATTGTATTTAGTTTAATTCTATCTTTCCTTTTGTTGCTTTCCAGCTGTCATGTTTTTTTTTAATCTCTCTCTTTTTCTTTTTCTTTTGTCTCTCTACCTTCTTTGACTCTTCCTCCTCCTTTGTGGAAGAAATGGAGATGTCCTTATATAAATAGTAGTGATCATGGTGAATACATAAACATGTAACTATACAGGGAACCATCAATTGCTTTCTTAGGACAGAAAGTATGGTGGGTGTAAAAAACTGTCTTAAAAAAAACAGGTTGATGAAGAAACCTTGAGGGCACTACATTGAGTGAAATAAGTCAGACACATAAGGACAAATATAGCATGGTCTCACTGATATGAACTAATTATAATATGTAAACACATAGACAAGAAATATAAGTTAACAGGATGTAGAATAAGGCTAAAGAATGGGGAGTGGTTGCTTATTATGAGCAGAATGTTCAACTAGGGTGAACTTAAATGTTTGGAAATGGACAGAGGAGATGGTATCACATTGTGAGAATAACAGTGCTGAATGGTGCGTGAAGGTGGTGGAAAGGGGAAGCTCAGAGTCACATATGTCACCAGAAGGAAAGTTGGATGTTAAAAGAGGGGAAGGTATGAAACAGTGAATCTTGTGGAGGACAATGACTGTGATTAATTGTACAGATATTAGAAATCTCTCTCATGAACTAGAATGAATGTATGACACTATAGCTAGAAGCTATTATTAGAGGGGTATACAGGGAAAAATATACCTATTGCAAACTATGTACAAGTTAACAGTATTTTAACATTCTTTCATCAACAGTAACAAATGTACTATACCAATACTCTGAGTCAATAATGGAGGGGGTTGGTTAGGGGCAGGGAAGGAACTGAGTTTTCTTTTTTATCTTTACTTTCTGGAGTAAAGAAAATGTTCTAAAAATTGGAAAAAATTAATTGTTGTGATGGATGCACAGCTGTATATGGTACTGTGGGCCATTGATTGCACACTTTGGATCTTTGGATAATTGCATGGTATGTGAATAGTCTCAATAAAATTAAAAAAATTAAAATCTATGAAACTCATAAGAAAGCATAGTAGTGAACCTTTGTGGCCTTGTATTAGGCAGTCTTCCTGGATACAAGACCTAAAACAAATGACAAAAGAAAAAAATAGATGAATTGGACTTTGTCAAAATCAAAAACTTTTTTGCTCCCAATGATAGCATCGATGAATTGAAAAGATAACCCATAGAATGGGAGAAAATGTGGGCAAATTATAGATCTCATAAGGAAGTTGTATCCACAATATATAAAAAACTCACCTCAACAACAACAAAAATAATTGAATTGACAAATGGGGAAAAGTATTTGAATAACCATTTCTCCAAAAAAGACAGACAAATGGCCAATACACACATGAAATGATGTTCAACATCATTAGTCATTAGGGAAACGACATCTAAGCAGCAATTAAATACCACTTCATTCCCACTAGGATGACTAAAATCAAAATAACAGACAATAATAAGTGTTTTTGAGGATGTGGAGAAATAGGAGCTCTCATACACAGCTGATGAGATTGTAAAATGGTGCAGCCTCTTTGGAAAACAGTTTGGCAGGTCTTCAAATGATTAAATAAGGAGTTACCATATGACCCAGCAATTCCACTGCTACGTATATAATCATTAGAATTGAAAACATATGTTCACACAAAAATCTTGTATGTGAATTATATATCAATAGAGCTGTTTTTAAATAATCCACTAGGAAGGCTCTTTAAGTCCTCATGCAAATAGACTCCTGTCATATACATATCTTCAATTTATCAGAAATGCCTAAGTCTAGTCTCTGATAGACATTTACATTTAAAGTGCACAATTCAACAATTTTTAGTATATTCCCAGAGTTGTATAACCATCAAATTTCAGAACATTTTCATCAACCAAAAGGAAACCCTGTACCCATTAGCAGTTCACTCCGCATCCCCCTGCCACTTAGCCCTTGGCAACCACTAATCTACTTTCTCTTTCTATGGAGTTGCCTATTGTGGACATTTCATATAAATGGAATCATGCAATATGTGGCCTTTTGTATCTGGCTTCTTTCACTTAGAGTAGTTTTCAAGGTACATGCATGCTGTAGCATGAATTAGTACTTCATTCCTTTTATGGCTTAATAATATTCCATTCTGTGGATAGACAACATTTCATCTGTGCATTCATCAGTATATGGACATTTGGGTTGGTTCCACCTCTGGGTATTATGGCATCTAGGTTTTGTGCCATTCTTAGAAAGTCTTTTTTTTTTCCACACTAAGATTATGTATATACGTCCCCATGTTTTTTCCTAGTACTTCTTATATTTTGATGATTTAATGTTTTTGGATAAATCTCTGATCCATTTGAGTTTATTTTGGTGTAGGAGTGAGTAGTGATCCAGCAGAGCTGCTTCATAGAGACATATAGTTTATGTGTTACACAAAGATGCCTGGAAGAGAATATTCTGTTTGTTGTTAGAGTTTAAAAATTTTACCTGGACCTACTTAAACATGTGCCATTTTCCTCAGCATTCCCTGCTTGAGGCTTGGTGGACCCTTTCAATCTGAAGACTTAAGTCTTTCTTCAATTTAAAGAAATTTTACCCCATTATTTCTTTGATTCCTTCCATCCTTTCTTTATTTTCTTCCCTTTTATAACTCTCATTAAATATATATTGAGATTCTCATAAAGATCTGTGCATCTCTTACATTTTTTCCATAGACTCTTTTTTGGGGGGGTGGGGCTGCATCAGAGGAGAATCTGTGTTTGATCTTCAACTAAATAATTCTGTTTTTATTTTTGTGCATACTTATAGTCACCCTTTAATAAAGGGTATTTTTTGGCATTTATATTTTTTATTTCTAAAACCTTTATAGTAGACTTGTAATATTTGTGGATGAACACAATATCAGAATAGCCTTTCTAAATTTGGGAAGTTCTTACATTATAATTCTAACTTCTCAAATGTAGAAGTTAAAACTCAAAAACTTCCAGTCTCTGTTGAAACTAAAATATAGGAATATGATGTAGGTTCAACACCAATCAAACACCCCAACATGAGACTTTGATTCAGAAGTGAAGACATGCATAAAGACCTACTGTGTGGTTTCCATTTTCCTGGAATAGGTAGTAGTGAAAGAACTTGGCTTTGGGGGATGGCAGAGATTGCAAGGTCAAGTTCCTAATAAAGTGGTGGCATAGTGCTGGCAGCAGTAGCTGTTGCAGTAAAGTCAATTTCTTGGCATTTAAGCTTGGTGGCTGGAATGGCAATAGTTTTTTTTACGAGGCCAATTCTGTTGCATAGTACTGGGCAATTTTTCTGGAACCTGAGCCTCAAGATTGGTTTTCCAGCCTTCCTTCAATAATATTTAATAAATATCTGTGCTATGTACATATCATCAATTTTGGCATCCCCTTCTCAAATCTTCTCTTCCTCTCTTTTATGCTCACTCCTAATGTCCTAATTCCAAGATTTTCTTGAGTCTACTGGGATCTCCAACCCATTTATCCTGCTACCTTTTTACTGTCACTTACTTTCTTCATATTCTCATTTTCCTCCCTACCTGACTTTAGATTTCCTGGTCCATCAATACAATCAGTCCCAGGCATATACCGTTAATTCCTTTGCTCCTCTTTCCATTCATAATACTCACCTGGAATAAACACCAAACCTACTTAGATCCAACTCTCCACCTATTCTACCTATTCTGTTTCCATGTTAATTGGTTTGGTATCCATTTACTTTTAATCTCTTCAAATTCATGAACATTAACCTCAAGTGGGCCCTTGGTGCTGCTTGGGAATGCTATGAAATTTTCATAAACCACTCCTTAGATGGCTATTTTATACCATATACTCCATCCTTAAACATCCAATATCCATTGTCACTTTCAATTGATGATCTTGTTTAATGAGCTCCTCTTGTTAAGGTTACCAATGACCTCCATGTTGCTGAATCATCTTACTTAACCAGTCAGCACCATCTGACATAATCACTCACTTCTTGAAACACTTTCTTTATTTGACTTCCAGGACACCCCTCTGTACTTCTTCTCTATTCCAAGGGTTATTTTTTCTCAATCCCCTTTGGTGATAGTTCAGTTCCTAACTTCAAAATATTGAAGTAATGCGAAACTCAGTCCTTGGTTTTTTTCTCTTCTTCATCTACACTAATTCCTTAGCTGATCTCATCCAGTGTCATGGCATTAAATACCTTCTATAAATAGAGGACTCTCAAATTAATATCTACAGCCTAGATCCCTCCCCTGAACTCCAGAATAATATATCCCACTTAGATGTCTAGTAGATATTTCCTACCTAACATGCCCAAAACCTCAACTCTTCATCATCCAACAAAAATAAACTGTTTCTCCTCTAATTTTCTCCATTATAGTAAATGGTAACTTAGTTATTCTAGTTCCTCAGGCAAAAGTCTTGGCATCATCCCTGTCTTGTCTTTCTCATACCCCAAATTCAATCCATCAGCAAGTCCTGTCTATGTTTCCTTTTAAATATATCCAGAGTCTGATTATATCCCTTTCCCCACTGTTAACACCCTGCTCCAAGCCACCATTATCTCATTCATGTATCACTGTAATAATCTGCTAACTGGACTCCCTGCTTTTACCCTTGCCCCCTCCAGTCTATTGTCAACATACCCACCACAGTGAAACTGTTAAAACATGTTAAAACTGTTAAAACATAAGTCAGATCATGTCAGTCTTGAACAAAGGTCTACAAGGTCTTGTACAATTTAGCCTATCCTTAATGTTGTGACCTCATCTTCTACCATCCTTAGTCCACTGAAGTCACACTGATCTTATTATTAATCAAAAAACCCCATACACATTCCTACCTCATGATTTTTAAATTTTCTGTTCCCTTTGCTTGGAACATTTTCCCTCTATCCTCTTGACTTGCCCCATCATTTCCTTTAATTCCTAGCTCAAAAATTACCCTCTGTGACTACCCTATCTACAATAGCATGTGCGTGTGCATGGAGAGCTCATTTGCTGTCACTTACTCTACATCACCACCTGAATCATGTCTGTCTATACTTATTGTGTCTAGACTCCTGCTAAAATTTAAGCTGCTTAAGGGCAGGAAATTTGTCTGTTTTACTCACTGATATATTTCCAAAGCCTGAAAGATCACCACCTGAAACATAGTGGCCACTCAATAAATATTTGATTAACTATGCCAGCCTGAGTGGATTATATAGTTTGTAATCAAGAACCCTAATTATTTCTTCTTTGTAGGAGCCTATTTTCATTTATTAATGTGATGTATTTAATGATGATAAAATATTTCATGAGTATGATGAATCTCTAAATACTATTTTTCCATATTTATAATTCTCTTGTTTTATCCATTTACTATTTCATTAGGCATTAGTTATTAGGTTGGTGGAGTCTAATGACTCTTTAATGCTTTTGGACTTCACAAAATGTATGGTAATTCTTGGTTACCTTCATATTTACACATGAAGACTTAGATTAAAGAATGTTTGTAGCTGGAATACCTATCCCCTGTAGATGTGAAAATCCTTCTTTCCTTGGCAGTTAATATAGAATATGATTGCGATATCCCTGGTTCAATATAGGTGGGAGCAAGGAAAAGCCAGAAAGTTCCCATTCATGGCTTGTCTTCTGATTCCATGCAGCAGCCAGACATTCCATGAGGTACTTTAACCCCCAATGCTCAGGATGATAACTTCCAGTATCAGAATTCTTTATTTAGATGTTTTCATCTTGGGCAAGCACCAGTGACAAAGTGGGGATTCATGTAACTGTTCCTCAGTCCTTTAATTAAATACCCAACCTGTCATCCTGTGGGCCATACCATTTACCTCCTTATTACCTCTGACCTTAGGATTATTCCAGGTTTCTACTGGAAAAATTACCTTGTTGGAGATCCTCTCTTTTGCCTGTATGGCATGCTACTTCTAAATGCTATTCCTGTTAATTACCTAACAAGAAGAAATGATATTTGATACACTCTACCTATGGACAACACATTTTTCCCCATACTCATATGGTTAGCCAAGATTTCACCATTAAAATGCTTTGAGATGGGGGGAACCTAAGATGGCAGCTAGGTGAGACAGGGCAAAAAACACCTCCATGAGAAATACTAGATAAAAACCAGAAAGTGACCCAGAACACCACTTCCAGCATAGCACAAGCCAGACAAGGTCTGCTAAATCCACAGGGAATGTGCATTTGGTGAAATCAGGAGCCTGCATTCTGAAACAAGTGAGTAAGCCAGCTGAAAGTCCGGCGGCCATGCTGCAGTGTGGGGAAATGGTGGGCTGGTGTTTGGAGGTGGACTAGTTCTTTAAAAAAAAAAAAAGTCCGGGAGTGGCTGCAGATATGATGAGGAGAGCCACGCATTGAAGCACAGCAGGAGTGGGCTGGGCTAACGTCTCAGTGTCTAGCGTGGAGGATACCCCTTCCCATACCTGCTGCTGATTGTCTCGAGACCAGGGGAGCAGAGGGGAGGCAAAAGGAGAAAGAAAATGCATTCCTTGCAGCCATCCCCCCAGCAGGCAAGGGACGCTCTTGCCTGGGGCCAGACCCACAGCCCAGAGCTGCACCAAGAAACCCAGTGCAACAGGAAGTCTTTCCCGCAGCACCGCACACAAGCCACAATATCGGCCGTGGACAGTGGCCTTTAGTGCACCCACAGCTGATTGTCCCGGAGCTGGGAGAGCGGAGCTGTGCAAAAAGGGGGAAGTTAACCCATCCCATTCAACCATCTTTGAAGTGAGCTGGGAATGCCCCTGCACGGCCCGGTGACCCAGGGCTTCCCTGGAGGCCAGCATGCACTTGTGATGTGGCACAACCTTCCCTCAGCAGGGGTCCTGGAAGAGCACAGCTGGGAAGGGGGTCCTGCTCGGAAACCCCAGGGACCCTACGCCAATACCAAGGACTTGTGGATCAGCGGCAGAGACAATCTGTGGCAAGACTGAAATGAAGGTTTAGACTCTTGCAACAGCCTTAAATCTCTGGGAACACCTGGGAGGTTTGATTATTAAAGCAGCCCTGCCTGCCTAACCACCCAGACACACACCCCACATTCAGGGTGGACAGCACCAACAACACACTCAAACTTGGTGCACCAATTGGACCCCACAAGAATCAGATCCCCACACACCACAAAGATAGAGTTGGGGAGAACTGACTTGAGGGGAATAGGTGACTCATGGATGCCATCTGCTAGTTGGTTAGAGAGGGCATACACCACCAAGCTGCAGTTCTGATAAATTAGGGATCAAGTGAAGCAAATGCCAAGAGGCCAAAAACAACAGAAAATCTTAAAGCATATGATAAAACCAGACGATATGGAGAACCCAAACCCAAACACCCAAATCAAAAGATCAGAAGACACACTGTATTTGGCACAATTAATTGAAGAATTACAGACAGGCAACAAGAGCATGGCACAGGATATAAAGGACATGAAGAAGAGCATGGCACAGGATATAAAGGACATAAAGAAGACCCTAGAAAGGCACAAAGAAGAAATTGCAAGAGTCAATAAAAAAATAGAAGATCTTATGGAAATAAAAGAAACTGTAGGCCAAATTAAAAAGACTCTGGATACTCATAATACAATATTAGAGGAAGATGAAAAACAACTCAGCCTCCTTGAGGACCACAGAACAGAAAATGAAAGAACAAAAGAAAGAATGGGGAAAAAATTGAAAAAATCAAAATGGATCTCAGGGATATGATAGATAAAATAAAACATCCAAATTTAAGACTCATTGGTGTCCCAAAAGGGGAAGAGAAGGGTAAAGGTCTAGAAAGAGTATTCAAAGAAATTGTTGGGGAAAACTTCCCAAACCTTCTACACAATATAAATACACAAAGCATAAATGCCCAGCAAACTCCAAATAGAATAAATCCAAATAAACCCACTCCAAGACATATTCTGATCAGACTGTCAAATACTGAAGAAAAGGAGCAAGTTCTGAAAGCAGCAAGAGAAAAGCAATTCACCACATACAAAGGAAACAACATAAGACTAAGTAGTGACTACTCAGTGGCCACCATGGAGGCGAGAAGGCAGTGGCATGACATATTTAAAATTCTGAGAGAGAAAAATTTCCAATCAAGAATACTTTATCCAGCAAAACTCTCCTTCAAATTTGAGGGAGAGCTTAAATTTTTCACAGACAAACAAATGCTGAGAGATTTTGCTAATAAAAGACCTGCCGTACTTCAGATACTAAAGGTAGCCCTACTGACAGAGAAACAAAGAAAGGAGAAAGAGATATAGAGAATTTTAACAGACATATATAGAACCTTACATCCCAAATCACCAGGACACACATTCTTCTCTAGTGATCACGGCTCTTTCTCCAGAATGGACCATATGCTGGGACATAAAAACAAGCCTCAATAAATTTAAAAAAAAATGAATTTGTTCAAAGCACATTCTCTGACCACAGTGGAATACAAATAGAAGTCAATAACCATCAGAGACTTGGAGAAATCACAAACACCTGGATGTTAAAAATGAGGGGGAGATGAAAACATTCCCAGATAATCAAAAGCTGAGGGACTTCACCACCAGTAGATCAGTCCTATAAGAAAAGCTAAAGGGAGTTGAGCAGGCTGAAAGGAAGGGACACTAAACAATTGACTGAAACTACATGAAGAAATAAAGATTACCAGTAAAGATCACATGGTAAATATAAATACCAACACTACTGTATTTTTGATTTGTAACTTCACTATTTACTTCCTACAGGATCTAAAATACATAAACTGTAATGATTAATCAGTGGTTTTGGACTCAATGTAAAATATGTAATTTTTGACAAGAACTACATAAAGGTGGGGGAATGAGGGAGTAAAGGAACATAGTTTATGTGTCATAGTGAAGTTAAGTTGGTATCAAAGAAAAACAAGATTGTTGTAGATTTAAGATGTTAAACTTAAGCCCCATGGTAAACACAAAGAAAGTATCAGAGAATATGACCAAAGAGATGAAAAGTAGAGTAGGGGTTTCAAGAAGTGGGGGAAGGGGCAATGGGGAGTTAAGCAATGAGTGTAGGCTTTCTGTTTGGGGTGATGGGAAACTTCTAGAAATGGATGGCAGGAACGTGATAGCACTGCAACATTCTAAATGTGATTAATCCCACCAATGGAATGCAAGGGAGGGGGTGGAATGGGAAGATTTAGGCTGTGTATATGTTTCCACAATTTAAAAAAAAGGCAGTCTAAATAGATGACAATTAAATGCCAAGGATGATCCTGGATGGGATCTGAGGATGGAGGACAGGAGGCTCAAAGGGACACAGTTGGGACATAAGGAAAAAAAAAAAAGGAAATATAGAATGTAAGCTTTGTATCAATGTTGAATTTCTTGAACTTAGCTGCACTTAATGGGATTGCATAAAAGAATGTTCTTATCCATGGGAAAGGTATATGTGAATTATAGTGTTTGTTCAAAGATATGTGCAGCTTGCTCTCATATGTTCAGAGGACAGAGCAATAGATGATGGATGATAGATAGGGAGGGAGGGAGGGAGAGAGGGAGGGAAAGAAAGAAATGGTGGTGTGACAGGATGTTAAAGGTGGTGGATTGGGGTATCAGGGGAGGAGGGTCAGGGTATGCTGGGGTTCTATGTATGGGGTTTGTATTGTTTTTGCAACTGTTCCTGTAAGTTTGAATTTATTCCAAAATAAAATTTCTTAAAATAAAAAAAATGCTTTGAACATGATTTACAAATTGTGACTGCTTTCATTGAGTCTATCTGCATAGCCAGGTGCTTACTATATCCTTTGCATGGCCACAAATTTTTATTTAACATACACACACACCTGGTGCATCAGGGATAGCTCCTTTCCAGCATGTAATTGGAACCATAATCAAAGGATTAGGGTGCCAAGTGTAATTCTCATCATTTCTTTTTCTTTTGATCAGTGCTACTCAGAGGGTGTTCTGCGGACCAGTATCAGTCCTAAAACTATTTGTTACCAGTCCCTAATAAAATAAATATGGTAAGTATACAAATCATACAAGTATGATAAATATACACAAATGATAAGTAAAGCATGGAGAAAATTTTAGAGAAATTTGACATTGCTGCTACATCCAAGTGCATGATTTCTTATTTACACAAAATTATAACTCTGTGACAGATTGGAAATTTTATAAAATGGTCCTTCACCACAGAGAGTTGGGAAGCACTTCTGCAGAGTGTTTCAGTAATGTTTTTGGTCAGGTGGCATAGTTTCACTTCTTGTATTACCTTTGTCTTCCTCAGGGTTGGCCTTTAAGCCAAGGGACCTGGCTGCTTTCCAAGCAGTCATTTCTGCATAGTTTAATAGCTATAGCCAGTGAACTGAAAGTGCATTTCCTGCCACCATACTGTAAAATTATTATTAATGTAATAGAATGCATTTATGGTTTTGGCACTGATATTTGGGATGCTACATCAGGACTGGTAGTTTTAAAGGGTGGGAAATATTTTGAAGCATGGATTAACACAGATAGAACCACTAGGAATACTTTCTTTAAAAATATGGTATATTTGATTCATTTAGAGATAATTTGACAGGACAACATTTAAAATGAATGTAGGGAAATCTCATCTTATGTGGGGCCATGAATTTTTGCTCAAAGAAAGATTCAGGGGGTGGGTTTTAGCTCATTTTAAGCAATACTTTTCTAATAACTAATGCAGCAGTCTTCTTTGACAGGTAGTGAGTTTCTATAACTTAAAGTGCTCAGTCACAGACTGGTTTACAACTATCATGGATTCTCTAATAATGGATCCTGCCATTAATTGAAAATTAGATTAGGTTCTAAGGGCTCTTCCAAAGCAGGATTCTGTAATTATGTGCTGGGATAGATTTAGCCATCTAAGGAAGGGAAATTAATTTTGAATCAGCAGCCATTAAGTGTGATGCTTTGTAATTTTTCTTTAATTTAGAGAAAAAATTCTCTTATGTTTCAAAAAGACACTGAGGTCCCTTGAAGGCTAAAAGTTTGTCTGGAAATGTATATGGTCCCATATCCACAGTTTGGAGCTAAGAAGTGGCAATGAAGAATTTAAAAAAGGAGTAAATGGAAATAAAGACAGAAATAGAGAAATATAGTACCTGGGAGCCTCGTGTGTAGAGCGAACACTTCCAGTCAAGTTCTTACATAAAACCTGACCATCCGATCTTAAATCCTTCAACAACTATTTATTCCCATGTTTCCAGTCTCAACTAGTTGCAGATTACATAGGAGTTAATTTATTGGGGTCATGTGCAGCAGTCTATTGTAGAGTACCAATTTAGTCCTTCCAGAATCTGAGGGCATGCTAGTGAAGAATGACTAACGTAGATATATATAGTTACTAGTGTTAAAAAATGTAAGACTTCATATTGAAAATGTTCTAAAATTGATTGTGGTGATGAATGCACAACTATATGATGATACTGTGAGCCACTGATTGCACACTTTGAGTGGATCATATGGTGTGTGAATATATCCCAGTAAAATTGCATTTAAAAACAAACAAAAAAAATGTAAGACTTCAAACAACAAAAGTAAAACAAAGAGTGAACAGGACTTTGTCACTATTAGAACCATCTTCAGGCTTGACAAATACATAGATGAAAATGTTTTTCTCAGCTGTACACTTATAAATAGAAGACTAATAGCTATGTATGTTGCTAGAGGAGAAACAAAACCTTGGAGAATAGAAAAATTGAGGGTGAGAGTATTTACCAATTGTTTATATGGTCTTTGTACTGTCTTTTGTTCATTAAAAACGAAAAAAAATTGTGCTAACAATATTAGAAAGTTGTGTTACTAATGAGGCACTACTGAAATGATTTTTTAAAATCAAAGCAATGGGAAGAATTTAATTTCAAACTACTTCCAGTGTCTGAATTAGTTTATTTCTGTAAATTATTTCTGACCAACTGTCCAAGAAACAAATCAATGTAAATGATTATTAATGTTTATTTATTCACAGGTATAAAAGAAAGTAACATGAAATGCTTTTTTTAAGAAAATGGAAGACTTTTGCTATGAGCCAGTTCATACTGCAGTGAATATCTTGGATCCAAGACTGAAAAGCAGAAATGTAAATAATGATAGCACTGCTGCTACTGCTCTATATTGAATTACAAAACAAGCAAGGCATTTAGAAGTTTATGCTGGAAAAATCCTTTCAAATGTGTCTGAACACAGAACAGTTACAGTGTTTGTGCAGTCATGCAGGTTGGACTTGTGCCAAGTGAAACACTTTTATTCCTGGTCACATCCCTCTGAAGAGGAATCTGAAGGCCAAGTCACAAGTCAAGTGCTCTATGGCTTAAGTTCCTACCCAGTGTTTTTGAGCCTTCATCCTACTAAGTTTGTTAGTGAAAATAATAGTGTTAATAACTAACATATATCTGGTACTTACTATGTGTAAAGCTATGCAAATAATTACATATTTTATCTCAATTAAATTTCACAAGAAACCAATAATGTAAGTACTCTTGTTTTCCCTGCTGTCCATCTGGGGAAATTGATGCTCAATGAGTTTAAAAATTGCTCCATATCAAGTTGCTTTATCTGTTCAATTATAAGTTCACTGAGAAACCAGTAGTCTCTCCTGATGATTTTTGCTTGGAAGACAAGCTCAGGTATTTTGGATCAATAAGTTCTCCCAAGCCTGAACATCTAGATGCTGCCCCAAAAGTTGACTCTATTTTGGTGGTATGAAACTGTATGGACTCCCAGAAAAGTATGTTCTTAAAGTTAATCCATTCCCGTGTGTGTGGACCCATTGTAAATAGGATCTTTTGATGGAAGCTACTTCAGCTAAAGTGTGATCACTGTAATTAAGACCTCTTTCAGGGTGAGTCTTAATCCTATTAATGGCATCTTTTATAATTTAGAAAGATGATAGAGATAGAGATAGAGATAGAGGTAGAGATAGAGACACACACAGAGGGACAGAGAGAGAGAGAGAGAGAGAGAGAGAGAGAGAGAGAGAGAGAGAGAGAGTGCCACTGAAGCAAGAAGCTGAAATCAACAAAATCCAGAGGAGAACCCAGTAGACACTGCCATGTGCCTTGCCATGTGGTAAAGGACCCAAGAATTGCTTTAATGATGCCTTGATTTGGACATTCTCATAGACTCAAACTGTAAGCTAATAAATTCCCATTGTTAAAAGCCAACCCATTTCATGGTATCTTCTTTGAGCAGCCTAGGCAATGAGTATTTATTCCTTGTCATGTCACAGAAGAGCCAAGAACTGATGGCAGCTGGTCTTTGGGAAGAAAGCATCACCTTGGTGATGTACTGATTTAGGCATTTTTCTGTTCTCAAAACTGTGAGTTAATAATTTTCTATATCATATAACAGCATCTGCTGGAGCAGCCTAGGTAACTAAAACAGATTTTGGTACCAGGAGAGAGGGATCCTGCTATTACAAACACCAAAAATGTGGAAATGGCTTTGGAATGGGGTAATGGGTAGAAGCTGGAAGAACTGTGAGGTGCTTGACAGAAAAGGCCTAGAGACTGTTGGTGGAAATATGGATGCTAAAGGTACTAATGACAATGCCTTAGGCAGAAAAGATGAATGTGTCATTGGAACCTGAAGGAAAGGCTATCTTTGTTTTAAAGTGGCAGAGAATTTGGTAAAATTGAGTCTTGGTGTTGGATGGAAGGAAGAATTTGAAAGTTATGAGCTTGGATATTTAGCTGAGGAGATTTTGAAGCTAAATATGGAAGGTGCAGCCTGGCTTTTCCTTGCAGCTCACAGTAAAATGCAAGAGGAAAGGGATAAGCTGAGAACTGAACTCTGGGATACAAAGAAACAAGAAATTGATTGGGGAATTCTGAGTTTCTGGAAAGTGAATACACAGAGAATAGTGCTCCATGTGAGGGTTTAACTGAACAAGGAACCAGTCAGCAATTTCTGTGGAAGTCAGGATTGGAGATGCAGTCATCCAGGAAGGACCTGTGGAAAGTTCTTTTGTCTGATAAGTTAGGACCTCTGTGCACTACACCCAAAACTGACAAGTTTTTTTTTGTGTGTGAGATATGTATGAAGAGAACCACTGCCAGCTTGGACTAAAAGGGACATAAAAAGGGCAGATTGAAGGAAAAATGACTTCAAGACTTCAAAGGCAGAACCATGAAAGCTGAGGTCTGGACTGAAGACATCTTCCCAGGCTAAGAGAGGGGCCCACACATGTGTGTGGAAAGGGTGAGTCTGCCCCAGTGCTTGGAGAGGATGGGCCTTCTGCCCTGTTGTTCAGGAAGAGCATTACCACCCCAGTTTTCTCAGATGCCTGCAGGTTTGAAGAGTCTGGCCACCACCTTGATGCTTGATGAGGGTGGAACCTTCACCCCAGGATTCAGGGAGAGCATGGCCACTGTGCAAGCACTTGCGAAATATGGGCTGTGACTCCATCAGGCCTGGAGGACAAAACATCATTCTCTAGATGGCTCTCAGACCTTGAAATCTAGTGGAGCATGCCCTGCAGAGTTTTGGAACTGTTTGGGACCCATGACCCCTGTTTGGTTTAATGTTTATCCTATGACTGTCCGTCCTTTGTATATTGGAAGCACATAACTTGTTCTAAGTTTCATAAGTCCACAGACTGAGTGGAATTGTGCCCCAGGACAGACTCACTTATAACCAATTTTGACGAGACTTTGTACTCTGCACAATGGAAGATTGTTTTTAAGTTTGAACTTTAAGCAGGAAAAAATTCTTCTTACAATGTGCATTTTTATGTGCACAGTACAAAGAAAAATGTAGGCCCTGAAAAATAAAACACAGTTTCCAGGCAGATAACAGATAAGAAATTCTCAGATAAGAACAGCTACAGCAAGAAGTATTAATAAAACCCTTTTATTAATATCACCTGGTTTTTGAGAGAGGTGGAGAAAGCATAGAAAAAAACAGGATAGATATATAGTGCTTGCTCTAGGGACCTTTAAGTTTAGTTTTAAAGTGTCACTGTGGCACTGTGGTTAACAGTACAGACTCTGGGGTCAAACTGCATTGGTGACCTGCCTTCACCACTTACTATTTGTGTGACTTTGGTTAAGTTATTTTAGCTTCCTGAGTCTAATTTATAAAAGACAATAATAGTACCTATCTCATAGGTTTGCTTTGAGGGAAACAGTTCTTCTTACTTCTGATATATCTTTATGTGTGAAAGTATAACAAAAACACCTTTTCTCCACTACTCCCTCACTCCTCTATCAGGGAAATGCAAATCAAAACCATAATGAAATACCACTTTACTCCCTCTAGGTTGGCCATTATCAAAACAACAGAAAATAACAAATGCTGACAAGGATGTGTGGTAATTTTAACCCTTGTATAAGTCCTTAGTCAAACATGTGGTTGGCAAATACTTTCCCCCAATTTGTAGCTTGTCTTTTTTTCCTCTTAATAAGGTCTTTTACAGCACAGATTTTTAATTTTGATGGGGGTCAATTTATGAATATTTTTGTTCTATGAGTTGTGCTTGTGGTTTCAGGTCTAAGAACTCTACCTATCCCTAGATCCCAAAGATTTTATACTATGTTTACTTCTAAAAATGTTATTCTTTTATATTTAAGTCTATGATCTATTTTGAATTAATTTTTGTATAAGGTATATGATTTAGATTCCAAAATTTTTCTTTAATTTTTTTATTAGAGAAGTTGCAAGTTTACAGGGAATTCATGAGGAAATTATAGAGCTCCCATAAATTCCCCCTCATGCACACAGTCCTCTCCATGACCAATGCTTTGTACCAGTGTGACACCCTTGTTATACCTGATGAAACATCACTATTATTATTCCATTAACCACAGTCCAGAGCTTACATTGGTGTTGACTGTGTGTACAGTCCTGTCTTTTTTTAAATTTTCATTTGAGTATCATATACACACCCACAATTTCCCCTTTAAACCAAATTCCAATACACAATTCAGCAGTGCCAGTCACCTTCACAATGCTGTGCCGCCATCACCACTCTCCACTACCAAAACATTTCCATCATCCCAAACAGAAACTCTGAACCAATTAAACACTAACTCCCCATTCCCTACCACAATCTGGCCCCTGGTAACCTGTATTCTAGTTTCTGTCTTTATGAATTTGCTTATCCTAATTGTTTGATATCAATGAGATCATACAATATTTGTCCTTTTTTATCTGGTTTAGTTCACTCAACATGATGTCTTCAAAGTTCATTCCTTTTTATGGCTAAATAATACTCCATTGTAGGTGTTCTGGTTTGCTAATGCTGCTGTTTTGCAAAACACCAGAGATGGATTGGGTTTTATAAAGGGGGTTTATTTGGTTATACAGTTATAGTCTTAAGGTCATAAAGTGTCCAAGGTAACACATCAGCAATCGGGTACCTTCACTGGAGGATGGCCAATGGCATCCAGAAAACCTCTGTCAGCTGGGAAGGCATGTGGCTGGCATCTGCTTGCTCCCAGGTTGTGTTTCAAAATGGGGTTCTCCAAAATATCAGCACCAGCTTTCAACAGCCATCTTCAAAATGTTTAAGTTGCAGCAGTGAGCTCCTTCTGTCTGGACACTTATAGGACTCCTGTGATCTAATTAAGACCCACTCTGAATAGGCAGGGCCACACCTCCATGGAAATAATCTAATCAAAGGTATTACCCACAGTTGGGTGGGTCACATCTCCATGGAAACAATCAATAGGTTCCAACCTAATCAACACTAATATGTCTGCCCCCACAAGATTGCATTAAAGAAAGTGGAGTTTTGGGGTACAAAATACATCCAAACCAGCACAGTAGGTATACACCACATTTTGTTTATCCAGTCATCTGTTGATGGACACTTAGGTTGTCTCCATCTTTTGGCAATTGTGAATAATGCCACTGTGAACATTGGTGTGCAAATATCTTTTTGAGTCCCTGCTTTCAGCTCTTTAGGGTATATGCTTAGTAGAGGGATTGCCAGGTCATATGGTAATTCTATATTTAACTTTCTGAGGAACCACCAAAATGTTTTCAAAAGTATAGAACTCTGTATTTTATACATGATTTTTCTATAATAATAAAAGAAGTACAAGAATATTCCAGAAATAGGCCCACATGTTTAAAATCACCTGATTTATGATGCAGCTACAGCAGAACATTGAGAAAGGACAGTATTTTAAATAAAAGTTACTTGAGACAATGAATAGAGTATAAGAAACTTTAGATGTGGATAGTCAGGGGCAAAGGCTTGCCAGCTTCAAACACCCAGGAGAGGGAGAACTGTTGTCTGGGAAATAGAGGGGACAACCATATTTCTGTAAACAGGGTAATTCCAAGACAACTAATAAACACAAGCCCAGGACAAGACAGAAGCCCAGAAAAGACAGGAAGGACCCTGAACACTACATTCACCTTGAGCAGACCTTCCTGATAGGAGGGCTGAGGCACAAGAAAATCTCTGTCTTATCACCAGCTGGTTATAAATCAAGAAACAAACATCACAGGGAATAAATCCCAGAGTTAACATTTTAAAATATCAAAATGCACAATGTGCCAAAAAAATAGTATAAGACAAAGAGGAAATGATGACTTATCCAAAAGGAAGAGGATAAAAATCCAGAAAACACCAATGAAGAAGATCAGAATGTGGACATACCAAAGGCTTTAAAGAAATGATCTTCACTATGCTCAAGGAGATGAAGGAAAATATAAATAACTAATGGATATAAGGAAAGCAATGAATGATCAATATGAGAGTATTAGTAAAGAGATATAAATTTTAAAAAGGAATAAAACAGAACTACTTGGAGTTGAACATCATAATAAGTAAAATGAAAATTTTCCAGGAGGGTTTCAAGAGCAGATTGGAACTGGCAGAAGAAAGAATCCATGAAATCAAAGACAAGATGACTGAAATGAATTAGGCTGTGGAGCAGAAGCAAATAAAACATTATAAATAGCAAAAATACTCTAATACACCACTGGGACAGGATCAATTTACCAATATACATATTATGGAAGTCCAGCAGGAGGAGAAAGTGAAAAAGGGGTAGAAGGAATATTCAATTAAATAATGACAGAGAATTTCCCAAGCTTAGCAAAATACATAAATATTCATATCCAAGAAGCCCAGAGAACACCAAAGAGGATAAACATGAAGAAAAATATACCCCATCATACATTGATCACATTTGCCAAATGCAGAGGACAAGCAGAGAGTTCTGAAAGCTGCAAGAGAAAAGGAATATGTTACACACAAGGGATTCCCAATTAGATTAAGTGATGATTTCTCATCAGAAACCATGGATGCAAGAATGCAGTGGGTTGAAATACTTAATGTGCAGAAAGAAAACAATTACCAACCAAGAGTTTTATATCCTTTGAGACTTTATTTCAAAAATGAGGGAGAGATAAAGACATTCCCAGATAAACAAAAGCTGAGTGAGTTCATCACCACTAGACCTGCCCTACAAGCAATGCTAAATATTAGATAGTGGTTCAAAATGGCATAAAGAAATAAAGATCTGGGGTAAAGGTAACCATTTGAGTAATTATAAATGGCAGTATTATTGCAGTGTATTATTTGGTATATAACTACACTTACTTCCTACAGGTGCTAAAATGCAATGCATAAAAATTAATAATGTATCCATGGTTTTGGACATGTAATGTACAAAGATATAGAAGGTAACAAATTAAAAAGTTTGCAGGGATGGGGGGGTACAGGAAAAGTATTTGTGCATGCTATTGAAGTTAAGTTGGTATCAAACCAAATATGATTGTTATATATTTAGGATGTTACGTTTTAACATCATGGTAACCATAAGAAAAATATATGAAAAATGTATCTAGATAGAAAAGAGAGGGCACTCAATATGGTACAAACCAAAAAATCAAATAAGTATAAAAGTAGGCATTAATGGAAGAGTTGAGGGACAAAAAAAGGTATAAGACTTACAAATGTTAAATAGCAAAATGGCAGAAGAAAGTCCTGCATTATCAGTAGTGACTTTAAATATGAATGGATTAAAATTTCCAGTCAACAGGCAGAGGTTGAAGGGATGGATAAAAAAGCACAACACAACTATATGTGCCTGCAAGAGACTAACCTTAAACTAAAAGATACAAATAAGTTGAAAATAAATAAAAGGTTGGAAACAAATATACCATGCTAACGCTAACCAAAAGAGACCTGGAGTAGTTATAATAATATTAGATAAAATAGAATTTAAGTCAAAAAACAGCAATGAGGGAGAAAGACAGTCAACATATATAGATAAAGGGGGTCAATTCAACAAGAAGATCTAACAGTTATAAATATATATGTACCTAACAGCAATGCCCCAAATTATATGAAAATACTGGCATTTGAAGGGAGAAATAGATGGTTCTACATAAATAGTAAGAAACTTCAATACACAACTTTCAATAATGGATAGAATATATAGTCAGAAGATCAATAAGTAAATACAAGCCTTGAATGATACTCTAACCCAACTAGACCTAACAGACATATATAGCACACTTCAACCAACAACAGAATAGACATTCTTCTTGAGTACATATGGATCATTCTCCAGGATAGACCATGTGTTAGATCACAAAAGAAGTCTCAATAAATTCAAAAATATTGAAATCATACAATGTATCTTCTCCAAACACAACAGAATGAAATCAATAACAGTGGGAGAAATGGAAAATTCACAAATATGTGGAAATGAAACAACATATTCTTAAACTAACAATGGCTTAAAGTGGAAATCACAAGGGGAATTAGGAAATATTTTAAGGTGAATGAAAATGAAAATACATATACCAAATTCTATGGGATGCAGCAAAGGCAGTGCTGAGAGGCAAATTTATAACCACATATGCTTCCATTACAAAAGAATAAAGACTTTGTATCAGAGACATAACATTAAATCTGGAAGAACTAGAGAAAGAAGAGCAAAGTAAACCTGAAGCTAGCAGAAGGAAGGAAATAACAAAGATTAAAGTAGAAATCAATGAAATAGAGAACAAAAAAATAGAAAGAGTTAAGATAACTAAAGGTTGGTTCTTTGAAAAGATCAATAAAATTGACAAACCTTTAGCTAGACTGATGAAGAAAAAAGAGGATACAAATAATGAATATCAGAAATCAAAATGGGGGCATTACTATTAACCACACTGAAATAAAAATGACTATAATAGTATACTGTATGTATTAGTTAGGGTTCTCTAGGGAAACAGAACCAACCAGAGATATTGGTAAATATAAGATTTTATAAAACTGTCTCACAAAACTGTGGAGATGCATGAGCCCAAATTCCATAGGGCAGGCAGCAAACTGGCAACTTTGCTGCCTGACCTACTAATTCTTTTAAAAAAATAATTTAGTAAAAAAAAAAAAAAACTTGTTGATGCCTTGGTTGGACACTTTTATGGCCTTAGAAGTGTAAATTTGTAACCTAATAAACCCCCTTTATAAAATCCAATCCATTTCTGGTATTTTGCATAACAGCAGCTGTAGCAAACTGGAACACACACCATAAGAGCTATATAGTTATACAATCATCTTCAAGAATCAAGGCTACTGGATTAGAGTTCAACAGCTTCAGGTATTTCCTTCTAGCTATTCTAATACACTAGAAACTAAAAAGGAATATGTATATAATGCATAAGAATAAACTCCAGAATGACCTTTAGACTCTATTTGAACTCTCTTAGCCACTGAAACTTTGTTTTGTTTCATTTCTTTCCCCTCTTTTTTTTCAAGAAGGCTTTCTCAATCCCACAATGCCAGGGCTAGGCTCATCCCTGGGAGTCCTGCCCACATTGCCAGGGAGATTTACTCCCCTATGAATCATGTCCCATATAGGGGGAGGGAGATTAGTGAATTTATTTGCAGAGTTTGGCTTAGAGAGAGGCAGACAGGGGTGGGGTGTGCAAGGGGTGGGGGACACTTCTGAGCAACAAAAGAGGTTCCCTGGGGGTGACACTTAGCACAATTATAAGCAGGCTTAGCTTCTCCTTTGCAGTAACAAGCTTCATAAGGGCAAGCCCCAAGATTGAGGGCTTGGCCTTCTAAATTGGGAGTCTCCAATGCTTGTGAGAATATCAGGAATTCCTCAGGTGAGGAAGTTTAATATTTCCACATTTTCCCCCAGTCCCTCAGGAGGACTTTGCAAATACTTTTTTATTTTCTGCCCAAAGTACTCTGGGATGTATTGGGGTATTACATCAACCTGTACAGAATAATATGATCTCATTCTCTATTCTAGGCTCCATGTAATTATGGTGTTTAAATAAACTGACCATGCAGATTAAATTAGTGTGCTACAGAGCATACAAATTTTGTACCAGATAAACATCTCTTAAATAACAGTTAAAACTCAGGAATAGATGTGACTGCTGTAAGAGCTTACAATCTAGGAACATTTGCAATAAGCCTTATTGAACATTATGTACTCCTCAGCCATTGATTACACAATCCCTGTCCCATTCTATCCCCAGATAACCTATGCTCTCAAATTCAATTCTCAGCATTTGCTCATTATAGTTAGTTTATATTAGTGAGGCCTTACAATATTTGTCATTTTGTTTCTGGCTTATTTCACTCAACATACTGTCTTCAAGTTTCATTCACCCAGTTGCCTGGCTCACAACTTCATTCTTTCTTGCCATTGCTCAATATTCCGTTGTATGTATAAACCACAGTTCACCCTTCCATTCACCCATTGATATACCCTTAGGTATGGCTCCTCATTTACTTTAGGGTAAATTCCAAATACTTCTATATATGCAAAAGGCTTGAGGTGATCTGGGCCTCCTCCAGCCTCATATTTTATCAACCTGCCCCAATCCACAAACCAGATAGAGTGAGCTTCTTTAAGCCCCTAAAATATTCATTGCTAGCTATCACCTACAGGATTTCGAACATTTTGGAACATTTTCTTAAATTTCCCTTTACCTGATTATATCCTATTCATGCTTTAGGTCTCAACTTGACCACAACTTCTTCCAAGAAACCCTTCCCTGACTCCCAAGTCTGTATTACGTGCCCTTCCTATGTTCTTAGGTAGAAAGGTGAATCATCCTTATTATGGCCCTTTTTACATTGTGTTATACTTGTCTGTTTATTTGTCTGCATTCCACCTCTAGATTGTGAGTCTCAGGACAACAAAGACATTTTCTGTTTTGTTCATCTATGTTTCACTATCATAGTGCCTGAATCATATTGGTGTATAACAAGTATTTATTGAATAAATAATTATGAAGGATATGGAATATTTTAATAATATAATTGATTAACAATGTTGAATACATTTAATATGTTGTTAGAAATTATTTTTAAATGTATATGAAAAAGTTACAAAATTCATTTCATAATACACCATAAAAAACTCAAAATTTTTAAAAATATAAAACTTGGAAGCAAATACCCTGACCACTATATAATTAAATTAGAAATTAATGCAAAATTAAAACAAATAAACAAAGTGCAAACACTTGGCATTTTAAAAACATTTTTCTTAAATATATTGGGCAGAGAATTCTTAAAATGCAATAAATGTTAAGAAATCATGAAACTTAACTTTATGAAATACTAGTAAAGCTCTATTCAGCTATAAAGTCAAAATCTAAGAGTCAAGTCAAAAGGTAATAAAAAAGAACACTAAATAAGGCAGAAAGAAGAAAATAATAAAGATATAAAGCAAAATAAATGAATTAGAAAACAGAGAATTAGTAGTTTTGTAAATAATTCCAAGGCAGTCTTGTAAAAAGGAAATTAAACAGATAAACCTTAAGCAAATACAATAAAAAACCAATTGAGGATGGATAATAGAGTGGATGTATATAAGAAAATTTTTAAACTATGGAAATACACACATTTGAAAATCTCAGAAACAATCTTTTGTTAAAATACAAATTATGTAAATTAATTGAAGAAACATAAAAGACCAATAACCAAGGAAGGAAAAGGGGCTCTGTGTTCTACTAACTTGATGGGCAAGTGTTAACAAATGTCAAAGGAATAGTGAATTTCAAGCCTATAGAAAATATCCCAGAACACAGGAAAAGTGAAAGATATTTCATTCATTTTATGAAACTTGAAAATCCCGACACTAAACACTAACAATATCATCAATATTAAGTGTATTATAGACCTATTTTATGATATATGTGTTAAAATTATAAATAAAATATTGGCAAGTTGAACAGCATATTAAAAATAACAATATACCATAATCAAGTAGGTTTTGTCTTAAGGAAGCAAATATAGTAATGTTAGAAATCTACCAACAGATAAAATGAGAAAACAATTTTTGAATGTAATAAATGCTGTTGAAAACCTGATTAAGGAAATAACACCTTCATATTTAGAAGTGGGGAAGGTAGGGTGGTAACTTGAACATACAGTTCAAATCCTCCTTCTCCATCTCCATCATATTCATATGAAATAGAATCATTGAAAAAAATTAGAACATTTTCAAAAGGCTTTAATAATATTCTCAACCATATTCATAAAAACATTATACCTATGAAACAATCTAAAGATGACTATTATGAAGTGACTATAACAGGATTGGACAGAAGTAAGACATTATGAAAGAAATATTAGAAGAAACCATTCATGAGCTGAAAAAAAAAGAAAGTCTGTCTGAAAATCAAAAGTATTCATTGATAACCATGAAAAAAATCTACTCTAAGGGTAAAAAACATAACTACTATTGTAAGAGGATTAAGGTAGAAAATCTCCTAGGTCATCTGTTTTACAACAGAAACAAAGGCAGAAATAGGAGATTTAAAGCCTCAGTCAACTAGACTAAAAGAGGATAATGGAGATTTCACACAATCAAAAAAAGTCCATATTTTTTAATGTAAAAAGGAAAGAATTTAATCATAAAATAAAATGAAAATACATTAATAAACTAAAATATAAGAGGAAAAGGGAAGAAAGGGTCCAGCTGAAAGAGTGAAAAACAGCAGAAAATCTCAGAGGGGGATACATTCTTGCATTTTTTATTAAATGTGATCACAATAAGTTAACACACCTTGCAGAAGTAATTGTGCATAATTTTACAGCATGGTACTGGCTCATTGAAGGAACCAGACTCCAAGTTAAGCCTGTTTTTTTTGTCCCTGTATTGCTGACCACCAGAAAACACTTAAGGCAGCTAAATGGGGAGCTAGGGAAGAATGCACAGATGGTCAGACTGGAAATACAATTAGCTATTCATGGATAAAAAGTGACCCTGAACAGTCATGTTATGACAAGCCCAAGTGTGGCAACCCATGGCCTGAGCAAAACAGGCCTGCAGATCTTTGGTGCACAGCAGTCTGCATGACCTAGGCAGCTAAATGTTAAACCTATTGTCTTTCTAAGCCAGTAAAGAGAAAAGGGGTAAATTGACCTTAAAATATAACTTTATGCAAGCAGGCAGGAAGTGAGAGGCTCTTAGTCTCACAAAAAGAGCAAAATGTAATTGTTCAAGTGTTATTCTAGTCCTTCCTGCACCACCCCTCAGGTCAGAGTGACCTGTTCCTGCATCTATGCTCCCCCCACCCTTAGGAGGCCTTTGTCTTAAACCCTTATAAAAGGCTTTCTGTCCTTTTTGCATCACTTCGTCGTCTTTCCTGAGAATGCGATGCCTGCCCGGCCTGAGAGAGCCGTCATGATCTCTCCACGACTTCTCACCCTGTAAGTAAGCCCTGAATAAAAGTTCATGTATCAGAAAATGCTCATTGTCTTCTTTGGCCTTTGGACTGGCATGGCCCTCTTGGGCTGCAACATCAACTTAAGGGAACTTCACTTTCAACATTGAATCCTCATATTATCCTTTGAGATAGCATCCCACAGATACATGAACTATATTCAATATATGATGAAAGCCCTTCATCGTCCATTCAAAGAGTCCAGGATAGCTAAAGCAGAATGATTAAAGGTAAGAGTGGTATAATGAGATAAGAGAGGTAAAAGAGGACTAAATCTTGCTGCCCATGATACAGATCATAGTATAGAATTTTAGGCCATCATACAGACTTTAGATTTTATTGACTGAAATTAGAAAGTGTTAGAGAATTTTCAGCATATTGGTGGCATGATTTGATACAGCTATGAAGAATACGGAAAAAAAAATCAACTTACTATTTTTTACTCTCAGTAAAGTATTTACTATCTGCAGAATATATTTACTATCAGCAAAGATAAAAAAGCTTGATAACACTGTTTTGGCAAGGATGGGAGTGTAAGAAAAATTTGGTAATATCAATTAAATTTTTAAATGTTCATAAACTTTTTTCTCTGCTATTCCACTTGTGGAATCTATCTTCTTATATATCACAAGATTGCAAATAACCTAAATATACACCAAAATAAGAATGTTTAAGTAAATTATGGGATGTGCTTATAATGGAATATTATACATACATTCAAAAGGATAAGACAGCTCTATACAATTTGCAAGATGTATTGCCAGTGAAAGAGGTGAAATAGCTTGTAAAGTATGTTACTATGTGTTTGTGTGTGTGTATGTGTGTGCATATGTATTATGCATATGGTAGTGTGCTGTTAAATGTTAATAGCTGGCTCCATGGAACAAAAAGTTCTAATTTTTAGTGCTTCCTGATTTGCATGGTGTTAATATTCCCACTATGGCCAATTTCAAGCCACCAATATGGTGTCCCTGAATGCAGAGTTGGGAAATGATACAAACAATAGGTTCACGTGAGCCTGTATGACCTAGCTATGGCAAAAACACAACACACATGTATGTATGTATATACGATTTAAATTGATATATTGACATATCTCAATATATATTGAAGTGCATAAATTATCTCTGGAAGAATACCAAAACAAAGAGTGCATACCTGCAAAGAGAAAAATAGGCAAATATGAGACAAGGTTTGGAGAGAGACATATGTTATACTTTATTCACTTTTGTACCTTTTGAAAAAGTCCCAGTAGATATATTTCCTATTTTAAAAATAAGATATCCCTTAAAGAATGAACATCTCAAATTGATAATAGAAGCTTCCACTTTAAGACACTTGAAAACAAGAACAAATTAAACTCAAAACAAGCAAAGGAAAGAAAGACTAAAGATCAGAGAAGAAATTAATGAAATAGTAAACAAAAAAATACAAAAGAAAAAAAATCAATGAAACAAAAGTTTCTTTCAGAAGTCCAACAAAACTGATAAGCCCTCAGATAACCAAGAAAGAAAGAGAAGACACAAATTAGCAAAATAAAAAATGAAAAGGGGACATTACTGACCTTATAGAAATGAAGAGATTTATGAGGAAATATTATGAACTTATGCTAACAGATAAAAAAAGTTGTACAACATTATTGAGTGGGATTTATCCTAGGAATGCAAGGTTGTTTTAACATCTGAAAATCAATTAATGTAATACCCCAAAATAATAAAGGAGAAAACTTTGCATGATAATATCAATAGATGCAGGAAAACCTTTTTCAAATATTAATACCCTTTCACAAGAAAAATTCTCAGCAAACTAGAATGAACATTCCTCAAAGTGTTCAAGGAGCATGGTGTATACAAATCTATACTCAAAGGTTTAGAAAATAGAGAGGCAGATAGATTTGATAGATAGGTAGATAGATAAATGGTAGATATAGATATGTAGATAGAATGATATTGTGCCAGTTTGAATATATTGTGTCCCCCAAATGCCATTATCTTTGATGTAATCTTGTGTGGGCAGACATTATCAGTGTTGATTAGATTGTAATTCTTTGAGTGTTTCTTTGGAGATGTGCCCCACCCAGCTATGGGTGATGACTCTGATTGGATAATTTCCATGGAGGTGTTGCTCTGCTCATTCAGGGTGGGTCTAAGTTGAGTCACTGGAGCCATATAAATGAGCTGATGGACAGGGGGAACTCAGTGCAGCTGAGAGTGAACTTTTGAAGAGGAGCTACAGCCAAGAGGGACACTTTGAAGAAAGCACAGGAGCTGCAGATGAGAGACAGTTTGAAGATGGCCATTGAAAGCAGACTCTTGCTCCAGAGAAGCTAAGAGAGGACAAACGCGCCAAGAGCAACTGAGAGTAACATTTTGGAAGAACTGCAGCCTAGAGAGGAACGTCCTAGGAGAAAGCCATTTTGAAACCAGAACTTGGAGCAGATCCCAGCCACGTGCCTTCCCAGCTAACAGAGGTTTTCCAGATGCCATTGGCCATCCTCCAGTGAAGGTACCTGATTGCTGATGTGTTACCTTGGACACTTTATGGCCTTAAGACTGTAACTGTGTAACCAAATAAACCCCTTTTATAAAAGCCAATCCCTCTCTGGTATTTTGCATTCCAGCAGCATTAGCAAACTAGAACAGATATGATATGGCAAATGTGTCTAAATGTTAAAAGCTGAGGGATATGGATATCTGGGTGGGAGATATGTTGGAGTTCTCTCTATGGGTTTTGCATTATTTTTGCAATTGCCTTGTGAGTTTGAAATTATTTCAAAATAAAAATTTAAAACAACTTTTAAAATGGGGCATCTATGAAAGATGGTGAAAGACTAAATCAGGAGTAAGCAAACTGAAACCCACAGGTGGTCCTCCTGTTTTTGTAAATAAAGCTTTACTTTAACACAACCATGCCCACTCATTTACATATTGTCTATGGCTGCTATCATACTACAGTGGCAGTAGTATATCCCTCAACCCTAAAAGATTTACTATCTGGACCTTTATGAAAATGGTTGTTAATCCTGGACTATATGCTTTCTACCTAAGATGAAGAACAAAGCAAATGTCTCTGCACTTATCATTACTATTCAACATTATACTGGAGTTCTTAGTCAGTGCAATGAGCCAAGAAAACGAATAACAGGCATTCAGATTAGAAAGAGAGATGTTAAATTTTGTTTATTAACAAATAACATAATTATGTATGTGGAAAATTCTAATGAATATACAGAAAAGCTACTAGAGCTAATAAGTGAACTTAGCAAGATTGTAGGATGCAAGATCAGTCATACCAAAATAAGTTGTACAGACTAGAAATAATTTGAAATTGAAAATTTAAAAGTCCACTGACAGCAAGATAATAAATTTAACAAAAAAATGGGCAAAACCTATAAACAGAAAATTTCAATACATTGTTGAGAGAAATTAAAGAAGACATAACTAAGAGATATACCATGTTTATGTATTGGAAGACTCAATATTTTTAAAATGTCTCTTCTCCCCAAAATGGCCTATAATTTCAACCCAATCCCAATCAAAATCCCAGCAGGTTTTTAAAATAGAAATTTACAAGTTAATTCCAATAATTATATGGAAATTCAAAAGACCCAAAAAAGCCAATACAATTTTTAAAAGGAACACATTTTCAAGACATGTTATCTGATTTTAAGACTTACTATAAATCTACAGTAATCAAGATGGAATGCTATTGGCATAAAGACAGACATATAGATTAATGTAACTGAATTCAGAGTCCTGAAATAGACCTGCATATATATGGTAATTGATTTTTAACAAAGTTGCTAAGATAATTCAATGGGGTGAGGAATAACAGCCTTTTTAATAAATGGTGCTGTAACACCTGGATATCTATATGTAAAATAATTTACCTTCACCCTTATCTCACACCATACACAAAAATTAACTCAATAATGAAATGTTCAAAAATTGATTTTGGTGATAAATGCACAATTATATTATGGTACTGTGAACAGCTGATTGTGCACTGTGGATGATTGTATGGTATGTGAATATATCTCAATAAAACTGAATTGAAAAAAAGAAAAAATATTAACCCCAAATGGAGATATATCATAGACCTAAACTTAGGAGTTAAAACCATAAAAATTCTAGAAAAAAAATAGGAGAAAATATTTGTGACTGTGTCAAGTTAAATAATGGCCTCCCAAAGACATCCATGTCCTAGTTTCCAGAACCTGTGAATGTATTGCCTTAAATGGTAAAAGGGACTTTGAAGATGTTATTAATTTAAGGAAATTATGAAGGGGAGATTATCTTGGGTTATCTGGGTGTGCCTAATATAATCATAGGGTCCTTATAAGATGGAGGCAGGAGGATCAGGGTCAGAAAAGGGACATATGATGACGTATACATAAGTTGATGTGATACACTTTTAAGATGGATGAAGGGGCCACAAATCAAGGAAGACAAGCAGCTTCTGCAAGGACATGGATTCTCTTCTGGAACCTCCAGAAGGAATGCAGCCCTGCCAACAACTCAGTTTTAGCCCATAAGACTCATTGTTGGACTTCTGACCTCCAGAACTGCAAGATAATAAATGTGTTATTTAAGCCACTGTTTGTGGTAATTTTCTACAGCAGCAATAGGAAACTAATACAGTGACCATGGGTTGGGCAAATATTTCTTAGGCAAGATACAAGAAGCATGAAGCATAACAGAAAAAAATGGAAAACTTGAACTTCATCCAAATTTAAAAATTTTGATTGTTGGTTGACACATGTAGAAAAAAAGCCAAAGACTTATAATGATGCCTATAGAGAACTTTTACAAGTCAATAATAATGAGATAAACAATCCAGTAAAAATAAACAATAGATGTCAACAGACACTTTACCAAAGAAAATATAGAAATGACCAAAAGGAATTTGAAAAGACTCTCAGCATCATTGGTCATTAGGGAAATGCTGATTAAAGCCACAATGAGATACCACTATACAACCAATAGAAGAGCTAAAATTAGGAAAAAAAACTCTGGCCATACCAAATGTTGCAGAAGATGTGTGGTGACTGGAACTCTAACATAGCAGTAGTGGGAATGAAAAATGGTACAACTACATAGGAAAAAAACTGTCAGTTTCTTTAAAAATTAACCACAACTGTTGCATTATCTATTCATTCCATTCATAGGTATTTACCCAAAATAAATGAAAACATTTGTCCACATAAACATTTGTATACAAATGTTAATAGTGGCATTATTCATAATAGCCCAAACCTGGAAACAAACATCCATCAATACATAATTAGATAAACAAATTATGGTATATCCATACAATGGAATGCTACTTAGTAATTAAAAGGAATGAATCACTGATGCTCAGAAAACCTGAAAGAATTTCAAAAAAAATCATGCAGGGTAAGTTAAAGAAGTTAGATATCAAAATGGCATGATTCTATTTATATGATATTCTGGGAAAGGAAAAATTATAGCAAAAGAAATCAGACTATTGGTTGCATGGCACCAGAGGTGGGGCTGGGGATTTACTATAAAGGGTCATGAGACAAGCTTTCAAGGTGTCAGACATGTTCTAAAATTTGATTATGGTCACAGGCCTAAATCAAGATGACAAAGATACTGCAGGTTCTGTCCCCCCACAGGAGCTATGAACAATTGGCAGAAATATCTTTCTCAATGCTCCAGAAAACAGCTAAAGGACTGCAGTAATAGGGCAACTGCTGAATCAAGAAAAAGACTACTTAAAAGTAGTAAGAGTTCATGGTGTCCTGGCTGGTGCTTCCCCCACCCCTCACCAGCTCAGTGCAGAGCAGGCCTGGAGTCCCAGTGTGGATCCCTAGTTCTGGCTCCAGATGAAGCAGAGTAACCCTCATGCACATACTTGGAGCATGTATATCTGGCCCAGTCTGTCTGGTGGTGGCCTGAGGGACTGGCCAACCCAGAACTTGCCCTGTGTATAACACAGTTCACAGAACTCTTTTACAGACTGCTATAGGAAAGCAGGCAGGTAGTGCTGCCTGGGGCAAGGGATTGCTGACTGTAGGACATAAAGTGCAGTGCCTGAGACAACGAGGAAACTGTTTTCTAGGGAAGAAGGATCATTTGTATCCACACATGTATACTCAATACAAGATGTAGGTGCAAAAAGGATCATGGAAGCAGCCCCTACTCTTTGGCCTGGAGCTATTCTCTAAACTCTCTGTATGGATAAACCCAATAAACCCTGAAGGAGAGCATTCACATAGGTCAATCTGTAAAGATTAGGAAATCTTTCTTTCTTTCTTTCTTTCTTTCTTTCTTTCTTTCTTTCTTTCTTTCTTTCTTTCTTTCTTTCTTCCTTCCTTCCTTCCTTCCTTCCTTTCTTTTCTCCTTCTCCTTCTCCTTCTTCTTCTTCTTTGTCTTCTTCTTCATTATTTTGGTTAGCTCCTAGCATTCAAGGAAATCTCTGTGTTCTGGTTTGCTAATGCTGCCAGAATGCAAAACACCAGAAATAGATTGGCTCCCAAAAAGGGGGCTCACTTGGCCATACAGTCACAGTTCCAAGGCCATAAAGTGTCCATCAAAAAAGGGTACCTTCACTGGAGGAAGGCCACCAGCATCTGGAAAACCTCTGCCAGCTGGGAAGGCATGCTGCCGGTGTCTGCTGACTCCCAGGCTGTGCCCCAAAATGGCATTCTCCAAAATGTCTGCATCAGCTTCCAATGGCTGTCTTCAAAACTGTCCATCTCAGCAACAGCTAGCTATAAGCTCCTTCTGTCTGAGCTTTTTTTGGCTCCAGTGAACCAATCAAGGCCCAAGCTGAATGGGTGGGGCCACATCTCCATGGAAATTATCCAACTAGAGTTATCACCTATAGTTGAGTGGGTCATATCTCCATGGAAACAGCCTAATCCAATGGTTCCAACTTGATCAACACTAATACATTTGCCCCCACAAGACTGCATCAAAGAATATGGCTTTTTCTGGGGGACATAATATATACAAACCAGTACACTCTGTAATAATGCTAGATGGATACAAACTTAGGGAAGATGCCTCAGAGTCTACATTCCAGTAGACTACATTCCAGTGATGATTCATTAAAATATTAAAATGTCAGGTATTAAAAAAAGGTTACAAAACATACAAAGACGCATGAAGCAATGGCCTAAACAAAGAAGATTACAGTATTAGAAGCCAACAATGGGGAGGACAAGACCTGGGACATACCAAAAAAACACTTATAAAATGGCCCTGAATATACTCAAAGTGCTAAAGAAAAACATGGAAAAGAACTAAAGGAAATCAAGAAATCAATAGATAAACCCAAAGAGAATATAAACAGAGAGATGGAAATTATTAAAAAGATTCAAACAGCACAGAAGGCCACAGCAACAGAAATTAAAAATTCCCTAGAGGGGTTCAACAGCAGGTTGGGAGCTGGCATAAGAAAGAATCAGAGAGCTTGAAGGCTAGACAATTGAAATCATTCAGTCAGTGGAGCAGAAAGAAGAAAGAATGAAGAAAAGTGAAGAGTATGAGGAACCTGTGGGACACCATCAAAAGTACCAAAATATGCACCATGGAAATCCCAGAAGGAGATGAAGGAGACAAAAGGACAGAGAGAATATTTAAAGAAACAATGGCTGAAAACTTCCCAAATTTAACAAAAGACATGTATATACCCTTCCAAGATGCTCAAAGAACTCCAAACCAAGCAAACACAAATAGACCCCCAACCATGTCATATTATAATCAAACTGTTGAATGCCAGAGATAAAGATAGCATTCTGAAAGCCATAAGAGAGAGGCAATGTGCCACATACAAGGGAGCTTCAATGAGAGTCTGTGGATTTCTCATTGGAAACCATGGGGGCAAGAAGGCAGTGATATGACATATGTAAAGTGCTGAAAAGGGAAAAAATTGCCAATCAAGAATTCTATATCCAGAAAAACTGCCTTTCAAAAATGAGGGAAAGGTTAAGACATTCCCTGACAACCAAAAGCTCAGGAAATTCATCAGCACTAGACCAGTCCAATAAGAGATCCTAAAGAGAGTTCTGCAGACTGAAAGGAAAAGACAATAGATAATAGGTCAAAGCTACATGAAGAAATAAAGATCTCTCATTAGGGTAAAGACATGGGTAAAAATACGTGGAGTACCATTGTGTTTTTGGTTTGTAGCTCCACTTTTTACTTCCTACAGGATCTAGAAGACAAGTGTGTAAAATGCAATGATAAATCAGTAGTTGTGGATTCATAATGTATAAACATGTAATTTGTGACAAGAGCTACATAAAGGTGGGGGAAAGAGGGGTATAGGAACACAGTTTGTGTATACTATTGAAGTCAAGTTGGTATCAAAGCAAACAAGATTTAGGCTGCTATATTTAAGCCCCATGGTAACTACAAAGAAAATATTGGAGAATATGCAAGCTCATAGAGACAGAAATTACAGTACAGGTTGCCAGGGGTAGAGGGCAGGTAGAATGAAGAGTTAATGCAAAAATGCATGTAGGGTTTCTGTTTGGGAAGATGGGAAAGTTTTAGTAATGGAATAATGATTAATACCATTGAATGATATGCTTGGGAGCGGTTGAGATGGTAAAAGTTTATGTTATATATATGTTCCCACAATTTAAAAAAAATTGGAAGTGCAACTAATGCAATACATGATAGTGGATGGGATCTAGCAAGGGTGGAGAAAAGGCTCAAGGGGACATTATTGGGACATATGAAAAAATTGGAATATAGACTGTAAGCTTTATATCAATGTTAAAATCTCTTGAACTTGATAACTGCACTTAAGTTGGTTCTACAAGTGAATATCCTTATTATTAGGAAATGTACATGGCAGTATTAAGTATTCAAAGACAATGATGTATACAACCTACACTCAAGTGTTCAGAAAGTGGATTGACAGAAAGGCAGACAGATAGAATGATATGGCATAGTGGCAAAATGTTAAAATTGGTGATCTGAGTATCTGGGTAGGGTAGGGGTATGTTGGAGTTGTCTTAGGGGGTTTGTATTATTTTGAAACTGTAATGTAAGTTTAAAAGTATTTCAAAATAACAAGTTAAAAAAACTTGATTGTTCATGACAGTGGTTACATAGCTGTATACACTCGTCAAAGTGTACACTTAAAATGAGTAAATTTCATATTAGGTAAATTATAGTTCAATACAGTATGATTTTTAAAAAGACATCCTAAGAGATTGAAAGGGAAATCCACATGTGGGATAAGATCTTTGCAATACACATATGTTACAATAATCTGAATCTAGAATATATAAAGAATTCCTACAGACAGCCCAATATAAAATTGGTAAAAGTCTTGAAAAGACACTTCACAAAAAGGATCTCCAAATGGCCAGTAAACATAAAATAGTGATCAACTTCACTATGAAATTGATACAAGTGATACCATTACATAAACACCAGAATGGATAAAATGAAAAAGAGAGAAAATACATACTTTAGCAAGGATATGGAATAAGGAAACTCTCATCATTGCTGGTGGGACTGCAAATTGGTAAACTGCTTTGGAAAACTGGAAGTATACACTACAGGTGAGCATATACATATCCTGTGACCTAGCTATTCCACTCCTAGAAGTATAGCCAAAAGAAATGCATATGCTTTCTAGATGACTTGTACTAGAATGTTCATAGTAGTGCTGTTTGTGGTCTCAAACTGGAAACAACCTAAATGCCCATCAAAATGGACAAATAAATCATGGTGTATTTGCACAATGGGATACTACACAATAACAAGAATAAACTATCTACAACTCCCTGAAACAATATCGATGAATATGAAAGACATAAAATAATCAAAATAAATCAGATACTAAATATAATATAAAGTTCATAAACAGGAAAATCTAATTGATGCTGTTATATAAGTTAGAAGAGTAGTTACTCTTGGTAGGATGGTGACTGGAAGGGACTCAAGAGGAATTTCTGTGGAGCTGGTCATGCTGTGTTCCTTAATCTGGGTGCTGGCTATGAAGATGATTAGTGTTTTAATATTAATCTAGTTGAATTCCTATGATATGAGAAATTTTAAAAATCAAGGGAATAACACACATAAAATATAGAATAATTATTACTTCAGATAGAGGGAGAGGGTGGAGGGAAGTTATTGAAAATGCTTTAGTTCTTAGGTTGGGCAATGACTCCATGGGAATTCATTATATTGTTTTAAAAATTAAGTATGCAGGGAACATTGCTGTATACAGCTATAAAATTGTCAGGTTATTTTGAAGATATGGTGAGAAGCAAGGTTCAGCCAAAAGATATATTTCAGGTAGGAATTACTTAGCAACATGTGCATCTTTATTATTTTTGGTAAAAACATTTTGTTTTTAATTGATTTTTTAATTTCATGTACTATAAAATTTGTACTTTGTGGTGTACAATTCTATCTATTCTGACAAAAGTACAGAGTAGTGTGATCACCACCATTAATCAAGATAAAAGTACAGTTCCATCACACCTAAAATTTCCTCCTTCTGCCCTTTTATAGTCAACTTTGGAAACTGGGAGCTCTTTCAGGTTTCCTCTAGGAAACAGAATCAATGGGATTTACACACACACGTATATGTAAATATACACATATGTAAATATTATGTAAATATTATAAGATTTTAAAATATGAATTGGCTCACACTACTGTGGGGATGGGCAAGTCCAAATTCTGTAGGGCAGGCCACAAGCTGAGAACTCTGATGAAAATTTTCAATGAATTCCCCAGGAGAAGCTGGCTGGTTAAAGCAGACGGAAGTTCTCCTTTCTGACTGCTGAAATCATCACTTCTCCTTTTAAGGCCTTCAACTGATTGGATGAGACTTCTCTCATTGTTGAAGGCAATCTCTTTAGTTGATTGTAAATGTAATCAACCATAGATGCAAAAAACTTACTGATGATTTAAATCTATGAAATATCCTCACAGTACCAATCATGCCATTTTTTTCTTGACCAAACAACTGGACACCATCATTTGGCCAAGTTGACACATGAACTTAACCATCACTGTCCATCCCTTGTCAATTCAGTAGCCATACACATCTCCTTAAGCCATACTTAATCTCTAAATAAAAACATTAACAGTCATATTTTCACCTAACAATACTCAACTGCCTTGCATACAACTGGAAACACACTAACTTTCCCCAGAATAGGGTCCTTGGGTAATATTCACTCTTAAGCTTGATATCCTATAATTTAAATACTGTGATATGAAGTTAATACAACTTATGTCATATGATACGAGGATAATTTAGGTAATAAAGCAATTACATATGCTTTATGTATATATACAAACATACTCATAACAAAACAAAGAAATAATATTCATAATCATTATAGTCCTCAGTTCTGTAACTGGCCATGTGTTCATAGCTCATATTTATAACTACCTTCTTCCAGTACCCATTCCATATTCCCTTTACCCTCAGCAAGCACTTCAGCTGGCCGTGGTTCTTTGCCTGGTGGGGTGACCCAAACCTTCATTCCTGAAGTTTCTGGGCCATTGGTAGTCCTGCCTGGATTGGGTTGTTGCAATTTCCCAATGACTTTAATCACAAGGAATGGTAGTACTAAGAAACACCCTAGGGGATACCCTGTATTCTAGGCAAACTCTTCTTTACCTCCATTGTGTAGTCACAGTCTTATTTCCCCTTGATAATCACCCCAGCCAGTACAGTAATTCCTTTCCTTTCTGTTAATTCAGAGGCATGAGAAGCCCAAAGTGGCCAGGTAGCAGTCTTAACTTCTAGTTCAATGGAATCATTGTGTCTCCTAGTGGATGCACTCCCCCTTTTGGAACTAAGACCTGTAGACCAGCAGAGCTTAAGGTTACAGGGATGGGAAGCAAAAATTTTCTAGTAGATAGCAAAGGGTAACAGTGAGTGGTGCCACTCCCAGTTCTACCCCTTGATTTCTGGACCAGTGAATCCTGGCTATGGAAGAAACAGCACCATAGAGTGGACCCTGATTTAGAGCACATACAGCCTTCTGGAGAGCATTGCCCCAGCCCTGCAAGGCACTGTCATCTAGTTTTGTGCCATAATTGACCCTTCAAAAGGCCATTCCACCTTTCTATCTTCCTCCTTCAGGATTATGGGGGACATAGTAAGGCCAATGAATTCCATGAGCATGTGCCAATTCCAGCATGTGTGTGTATATGTATATATACATATATATATACACATATATGTGTGTATATATATATATGTGTGTGTGTGTATATATACACACACACATAATATAAATATTATGAGGTTTTTATAGGAATTGGCTCACATGACTGTGGAGATGGGCAAGTCCAAATTTTATAGGTCAGTCTGCAAGCTGGGAACTTCAAAGGTTTCTGATGAATTACCCAGGAGAAGCTGGCTTGCTGAAGTACATATGGAAATTCTCCCTTCTGACTGCTGAAATCATAAGTTCTCCTTTTAAGGCCTTCAACCAATTGGATAAGACTTCTCTCATTATTGAAGGCAATGTCCTCATTTCATTGTAGCTATAATCAGCCACAGATGCAATCAACTTACTGATGACTTAAGTCCATGAAAATCCTCACAGTAACAATTAGGCTAGTATCTGCTTGACCAAACAATTGGGCACCATCACCTGGCCAAGGTGACACATGAGCTTAACCATCATACCTATGTAAAGAAAAACTTATTACATTGTCTTGTGGGGTTTTTGATATATTTAATGTTTTAATACATTTAACAACCATAACATAAAGGATAATTTGGGTGGAAGGAAAGGATCTATATGTTCTAAAGGTGTTCTAAATTTTCCAAGAAATGATGCAATATTTTAACTGTAAGTGGACTGTAAAAGAATAAGATTGTATATTTCAATCCCTAAGGAAATCACAAAAATAAAGCACACACAGAGAAGTTATCTAAAAAGTCCATAGATAAATTAAAATGGAATACTAAAAAATTCAAATAATGTAAAAGAAAACAGGAACTTGGAAACAGAGGACAATAAAACAAGGGAAAAACAGAAAACAATAACATGATGGACCTAACTCCAAACATACCAAAAATTACATTAAGAATTAATAGTCTATGCACTCTAATTAAAATGCAGAGATTATCAGTGTGCATAAAAATATAATTACAACCTGCCTGTATCTTTTAAATATAAAGACACATTTAGGTTGAAAGTAAATGGATGGAAAATGATATATCATGCAAACAGTAAGCATAAAAAGGCCGGGATGGCTACATTAATATCAGATAAAATAGACTTAAAGACAAAAAGTAATGCCAGTAATAAAGAGGGACATTTCACAATGATAAAAGAGATCTAGCAGGAAAACATAACAATGATATATGTGTATGTGCATAACAGATCCTCAAAACATATGAGAGGTTGGAATAGAATGGTGGCATAGAGAGGAGTGGAAGATAGTTAGTCCCCCTGAAACAACTAATAAACAACCAGGAACAACTAATAAATAATCTGGAATAACTACTGGGGGACAAACATGACTGTCTATACATCATACACCAGCCTGGATTGGGGGGAATGCCTGAGATCACAGCACAAAATCTGTAAGTAAAAACTGGGGACCCAAGCCAAGAGCCCCTCCCCCATGGCAGCCCAAACTGCAAAGCCTCACTGTACTAGAGAGCAGCACTCTCTGAACAAGTGAATATACCTAAGTCCAACTCCAACTGAGGTTTTAATTAACAAATGTTGACTGTTCAATACAAGCTATGAATCCCCAACAAGCAGACAGAAGCTTTTGGTGATGACTAACCTTGGAGAGCTGGAGGACTTCTCTGTGAGGGAGGGGGAGCCCAGAGGACAGGGTGCTATCTCTGGCCAAAGGGTGAAAGTGAGGGTGGCTGTGGGCTGGCCCTGAAGGGGGGATTTCTGTCCCTTTATTGGCTCAGTGGAGAAAGCCTCAGCCATTTTCAGTTCCCAGTGCTCTGACCCAGACAAGGGTGGAGACAGCAGAGTCAGAGAGACTATTCTAATGCAAATGATATCTTCCCAGGGGGTGTATCTTCCCTAAGAGGAAAGAGGTGGTGCCAAGCTCTACTACCTGCCTTCCATTCAGAACCAGACCCCAGAGCCTGGGGGGAAACAGCCACAGGCAACACCTCCTTACACCAGTCTGGAGTTACAGGTTGACAGGCACCACCTGCTGGGCAGAAAAGCACAGTGGCTTGAGGCCTCAAAGGGTGTATCAATCTTCTAAGACACACCCTCAGGGAGACCTGATACTATTTCCTCCTTCTGAAACCTGAGCTTGTTCTGGTCTGAGAAAACCTGATTGGGGTAACCAAGGACAAGATGCCTAAACAACAGAAAACTACAACATATACTAAGAAAAACAAAGTTATGGTGCAGTAAAAGGAACAAATTTACAATTCAACTGAGATACAGGAATTTAAACAACTAATGCTAAATCAATTCAAAAAGTTTAGGGGATATATGGCAAAAGAGATGAAGCATATAATGAAAACACTGGGCGTACATAAGGTAGAAATCAAAAGTTCGGAAAATCAACTGGCAGAATCTATGGAAATGAAAGGCACAACACAAGAAATGAAAGACACAATGGAGACATAAAACAGCAGATTCCAAGAGGCAGAAGAAACACTCAGAAACTGGAGAACAAGACACCTGAAAACCTACACAAAAAAAGAACAGATAGAGAAAAGAATGGAAACATATGAGCAACATCTCCAGGAATTGAATGACAACATGAAACTCAGGAATGTACATGTCTTGGGTGTCTCAGAAGGAGAAGAGAAGGGAAAAGGGGCAGAAGCAATAATAAAGGAAATAATCAATGAAAATTTCCCATCTCTTATGAAAGACATAAAATTACACATCCAAGAAGTGCAGCATACCCCAAACAGAATAGATCTGAATAGGCCTATGCCAAGACACTTAACAATCTGATTATCAAATGTCAATGATAAAGAGAGAACCCTAAAAGCAGCAAGAGAAAAGCGATCCATCATATACAAAGGAAGCTTGATAAGACTATATGCAGATTTCTCAATAGAAACCATGGAGGTAAGAAGGAAGTGGGGTGATATATTTAAGATACTGAAAGAGGAAAACCACCAACCAAGAATCCTATATCCAGCAAAACTGTCCTTCAAATATGAGGGAGAGTTTAAAATATTCTCTGACAGACAATGAGAGAGTTTGTGAACAAGATACCTGCTCTACAGGAAAAGCTAAAGGGAGCACTACGGACAGAAAGGAAAAGACAGGAGTGAGAAGTTTGGAACACAATTTTGGGAGATAGTAGTACAGCAATGTAAGTACACTGAACAAAGATGACTGTGATTATGGTTGAAAGAGGAAGGTTAAGAGCATGAGGGACACCAGATGGAAAGAGGAAAGAAAAAGACTGGGACTGCATAACTCAGTGAAACCTAGGGTGCTCAATGATTGTGATAAAAGATACAAATATGTTTTTGCACGAGGGAGAACAAATGAATGTCAACATTGCAAGGTGTTGAAAATAAGGTGAGATTGTGGGAAAAACACAATCAATGCAAACTAGAGACTAAAATCAACAGAAAAAAATATGAGAAACAAAAATGGAATTAGAGAGAAATGGAAAATCTCACAATCATAGGAGATTTTAACACCCATGCTTCAGCAATAAAAAAATCAGTAAGGATATATGTGACATGAATGACACTATCAATTACCTTGACTTAATATTAATAACACAGTGCATCAAATAACTTCAGAATACACATAATTATTTTCAAGTACAGAGGGTACATTCACCAAGGTAGAGGGTAATCTGAGCCATAAAGCAAGTTTCAAGAAATAAAAGAAGATTGAAAATATACAGAGGATGTTCTCCAAGCACAGTGGATCTAAATTAGAAATAAATAACAATAATACATTTAGAAAAAAACAAATACTTGGATATTAAGAAACACACTTCTAAATAAATCATGAATCAAAAAGGAAATCATAAGGGGAATTAAAATGTTTTAAGCAGAATGAAAATGAAAATGCAACATATGAAAATTTGTGGGATTAAGATATTAAAACATTTAGAAGGAAAATTAAAAGTTTACTCTTTATTGGAAAAGAAAAAAAGGTTTAAAATCAATGATTAAGAAGTTAGAAAAAGGAGGCAAAATAAACCCAGGCAAAAAGAGAAAGCAATGAAATAGAAAATAAATTATAAAGCAAATTAACAAAGCCAAAAGCTTGTTTGAAAGATAAAATTGACAGGTTTCCAGAAAATAGGAGAAAACAAATCATCAATATCAGAAATGTAAACGGTCACACCACTACACTTCATATTGACATTTTAAAGATGATAAGCAAATATTCTGAACGACTTTATGCTGGAAGATTTGACAAATTAGATGAAATGGACAAATTCCTTGAAAACTACAACCTACTAAAATGTACACAAGCTGAAATAGAAAATATGAATGGCTTTATATAATTAAAGAAATTGGATTTTTTGCTAATAATCTTCCCTATAAGCAACTTCCAGGCCCATATGGTTTCCCTGATTAATTCTATTAAACATTCAAGGAAAAATTAATACTAAAGTGACCTATTTATTTAATGCAACAACAATCAAATCCAAGCAGGGCTTTCTGTAGAAATTGACAAGTTGATACTATAATTTATATGGAAACACAAATAACCTAAAAACAGCAAAACAATTTTTAAAAAGAACAATATTGGAGAAATCCAACTGCTTAATTTCAAGTCTTACCATAAAGTTACAGTAATTAAGTCAGTTTGATATTGGTGAAAGCATAGACATAGAAAAATGAAACAGAAGAGACACACACACATATATGCTAAATTGATTTTCTGTAAAAATTCCAAGACAATTCAATAAGGAAAAATGTCTTTTGAACAAATGGTGCTGAAGGAACAGAATAACTGCTTGGAAAAATGAACACAGGGAGGTGGGGCAAGATGGCAGCATTGGGAGGTATGGAATTAAATTCATCCTCCAGAGCAGTTAGTAAATAGCCAGGAACTGTCTGGAACAATTTTTTGGAAGACATCAGTGACTGGACACACATTGTACACAAGTCTGGAATGGGTGGAACAGCTGAGATCTCAGCATAGAACTAAATGGAAATGTCCTCTTATAGATTGCAGTGGTGAAGGCATAACTATGTGATTATACCAGGAACCATTGATGGTTTATTTAGGATGGATTGTATTGTGTGTGAATAAAACTGTTTAAAAATACAGAGAGATACAAGTGCTAGATAAAATTTGGAAGAGAAATATACCTACTCACTGTTGATAGGGAAGAAGAATGGTGCAACCTATCTGGAAGGCAGTATGGTGGTTCCACAGGAGGCCAAGTATAGGGTTGCCACATAGCCCTGCAACCCCAATATTAGGTATATATTTGGAAGAACTTAAAGCAGGGACACAAATGGATATTTGCACACTGGTGTTTATGGTGACAGTATTCACAATTTGCAATGGATGGAGGTGGCCTAAGGGACATCAACTGGTGAACAGAAGTGCAAACTGTGATTTATGCATACAATGGAATATTGAGCAGCTGCAAGAAGGAATGAAGTTGTGAGGCATGCAACTAGGTGAATGAAGTTGAGGACAGTACATTGAGTGAAGTAAGCCAGAAAAAAATGACTAATATTATAATGCCTCACTAATATGGATTAAATATAATGTGCAAACTCTGAGAACTGAATTCAAGGGCATAGATTATCAGGGGAAGGCTTATTGTAAAGGTTTCTAGATTGTAAGCTCTTACAGCAGTCACATCTATTCCTGAGTTGTTACGGTTACTTCTAAATTCTCAGATGCTCTTTGTGTATAATCTGGTCATTCCCTGGAACTTCAGTTATCTGTGTGACACCTGAGACTCAGAGCTAGAGTTCTTCAGCTATGAAAGTCAGCATTAACTCATTCAGCAAATGTTAAAGAAGCTGAAAAAGTGATCAGACTTAAATCAGAGACATGAATGAAGCTGAACTGGTTAGGACTAAGGCAAATCAGACTAAATGGTAAAAGATGATATTGGCTGTTTCAAAGTGTCAACTTCTGTGTGAGACCAAAGGAAGAGGTGTTTATTTGGTGCAAAATTTATACTTCCTGTAGCACACTATCTAATTTAACTCATTTGGTCAGTTTATTCTAATACGATAATTACATAGAACTTTGAATAGGGAGTGAGATCTTGTTGGTTTGTACAGGTTAGTGTGAGGCCCCAATACATCCCAGAGTAAGTTGGGCAGAGAATAAAAAGTATTTTCAAAGTCCCCTTGAGAGACTGAAGAAAAATGTGGAAATATTAAACTTCCCCACCCAGGGAATACCTGATATTCTCCCAAACATTGGGGACTACAAATTTAATAGGCCAAGCCCTTGATCTTGGGGCTTGACCTGATGAAACTTATTCCTTCAAAGAGAAGCTAAACCTACTTATAATTATGCCTAAGAATCACCCCAAGAGAACCTCTTTGTTGCTCAGTTGTGGCCTCTCTTTCTAAGCCAACTCTGCAGGTGAACTCACTGCCCTCCCCCTACATGGGATATGACACTCAGGGGTGTAAATCTCCCTGGCAACATGAAACAAGAATCCCAGAGATGAGCCTGACCCTAGCATCATGGGGTTGAGAATACCTTCTTGACAAAAAGGGGGAAGAGAAATGAAACAAAATAAAGTTTCAGTGGCTGAGAGGTTTCAAAAAGAGTTGAGAAGTCACTCTGGATGTTAGTCTTATGCATTATATTGATATCCCTTTGTAGTTTTTAGTGTATTAGAATGGCTAGAAGGAAAAATCTGAAACTGTTGAACAGTAGTCCAGTAGCCTTGATTCTTGAAGATAATTGTATAACTATATAGCTTTTATGGTGTGACTGTGTAATTGTGAAAACCTTGTTACTGACATTCCCTTTATCCAGTGTATGGACAGATGAGTAAGAAAACAAAGAAAAAAATAAATAAATAATGAGGGGGTATGGGAAGTTTTGGGTGCTCTTTTTAATTTTTATTCTTACTTTTATTTTTTTGGAGTAATGAAAATGTTCAAAAATTGATTGTAGTGATAAATGCCCAACTATATGATGATACCATTAACAACTGATTGCACATTTTGGATGATTATCTGGTATGTGAATATATCTCAATAAAATTTCATATACAAGGAACACAGGCCTTTATCTCATAGCATACAAAAAGTTAACTAAAAATGGATCAAAGCACTAAATGTAAATGATAAAACCATAAAACTTCTGGAAGGAAATATAAGAAAAATATTTGAAACTTTGTAGAAGGAGGAACATATTGACAAATTGAAAAATTAATTTTTTTTTGCATTTTGAAAAACTCTGGTAAGAAAATGAAAAGGTAATCTGCAGGCATAAAGAAAATATTCATCATACATATATTGATAAAAGTGTTGCCAGAATTTATACAAGTGCTTCCAGAATACATACAGAATATTTCACTCAAAAGTAAGACAAAACCTTAATTTTAAAACAGGCAAAAGATTTGATCAGAAATTTCACAAAACAATGACCAATAGGTGCACAAAAGCACAACATCACTAGTTATCAGGGAAATGCAACTTAAAAACCACAAGATATCATTTAACACCCACTAAGATGGCTATAATAAACAAAAAGATGAACAATAAAAAATGTTAGTTGGGATTGTGGAGGAACCGGATATCACACACTGCTGAAAGAAATGGAAAATGATAAATACTCCTTGGTAAACAGTTTGGCAATTAAAAATACACTTACCATAAGATCTAGCAATACAACTCCGAAGTATTTACCAAACAAAAATGAAAACATATTTCCATGCAAAGCCTTGAACGTTAATATTTAGCAATTTAGTTTCAGTAGCCAAAAAAATGAGAACAACACAAATGTTCCTCAACTGGTGAATAAATACAATGTCATATATAATATAATAGAACACTATTTGGAATAAAAAGTATAACACATTATTATTTTTAACAGTTTTATTCACACACCATATAATCCATCCAAAGTGTACAATGACTTTTGGTATAATCAAAGAATTATGTATTCAGGACCACAATCAACTAAAGAGCATTCTCATTTCTCTGAGAAAAAAAATTCTCATTCCCCTTAAACCCCCCTATTATTGATGCTTAGCTTTGGTGTAGTACCTTTGTTACAACTGATGAAAGAATATTACAATATTACTGTTAACTATAGTCATTAGTTTGCATTATTTGTAATTTTCCCATATACCACCTTATTATTAACACTTTGCAATAGTAATGTACTTTTGCTCTAATTCATGTAAGAACTTTCTTATATTTGTACAATTAACCACTGTCATCATCCACAAGTTTCACTATGCTATACAGTCCCATGTTTTACCCTCTAGCTTTATTCTAGTGACATACACAACCCAAGCCTTCCCCTTTCAACCATACTCACACTCAGCACTATTAGTTACACTTATAGTATTGTGCTACCATCACATATTCATTTCCAAACATTTACAAACTCATTAAAAATTCTGTACACCTTAAGCATCATCTGCCCATTCTTTATCCTCTTTCTGTCTCCTGTTACCCTATACTCTAGATTATAACTCCCAGAGTTTGCTCATTATAGTTAGTTCATATTAGTGAGACCATACAATATTTGTCCTTTTGTGTCTGGCTTATTTCACTCAACATAATGTCCTCCAGGTTCTTACATGTTGTTGCACGCATCAGGACTTCATTCCTTCTTATAAATGCATAATATTCCATCATATGTATATACCACAGTTTGTTTATCAACTCATGAGTTGATGGACACTTGGGCTCTTTCCATTTTTTTGGCAATTGTGAATAATGTCAATATGAACATCAGTGTGCAAATATGTTTCCATCACTGCTTTCAATTCTTCTGGGTATACACCTAGTAACAGGATTGCCAGAACAAATAGCAGTACTATACATAGCTTCCTGAGGAACCACCAAAATGCCTTCCAAAACCGTTCTGCATTCCCATCAGCAGTGAATAAATGTTCCTCTTTCTCCACATCCTCTCCAACACTTGTAGTTTTTTGATAATGGCCATTCTAGTAGTTGTGAAATGATATTTCACTGTGGTTTTGACTTGCATTTCCCTAATAGCTAGTGATATTGAGCATCTTTGCATGTGCTCTTTTTTTTTTCAGTACCATTACATAGTTGTACATTCATCACCTAAATCAATCCCTGACACCTTCATTAGCACACACACAAAAATAACAAGAATAATAATTAGAGTGAAAAAGAGCAATTGAAGTAAAAAAGAACACTGGGTACCTTTGTCTGTTTGTTTCCTTCCCCTATTTTTCTACTCATCCATCCATAAACTAGACAAAGTGGAGTGTGGTCCTTATGGCTTTCCCAATCCCATTGTCACCCCTCATAAGCTACATTTTTATACAACTGTCTTCGAGATTCATGGGTTCTGGGTTGTAGTTTGATAGTTTCAGGTATCCACCACCAGCTACCCCAATTCTTTAGAACCTAAAAAGGGTTGTCTAAAGTGTGCGTAAGAGTGCCCACCAGAGTGAACTCTCGGCTCCTTTTGGAATCTCTCTGCTACTGAAGCTTATTTCATTTCCTTTCACATCCCTCTTTTGGTCAAGAAGATGTTCTCCGTCCCACGATGCCGGGTCTACATTCCTCCCCGGGAGTCATATTCCACGTTGCCAGGGAGATTCACTCCCCTGGGTGTCTGATCCCACGTAGGGGGGAGGGCAGTGATTTCACCTTTCAAGTTGGCTTAGCCAGAGAGAGAGGGCCACATCTGAGCAACAAAGAGGCATTCGGGAGGAGGCTCTTAGGCACAATTATAGGGAGGCCTAGCCTCTCCTTTGCAGCAACCGTCTTCCCAAGGGTAAAACCTATGGTAGAGGGCTCAACCCATCAAACCACCAGTCCCCTGTGTCTGTGGTCATGTTAGCAACCATCGAGGTGGGGTAGGCCAATACCCCTGCATTCTCCACAGGCTCCTCAAGGGGGCACTACATCTTTTTTTCCTTGTTTTTTTTTTTTTTAACTTTCCCTTCCTTTTTAAATCAACTGTATGAAAAAAAGTTAAAAAGAAAACAAACATACAATAAAAGAACATTTCAAAGAGACCATAACAAGGGAGTAAGAAAAAGACAACTAACCTAAGATAACTGCTTAACTTCCCACATGTTCCTACTTTACCCCAAGAAAGTTACCTAATATAGCAACATTTCTGTGAACTTGTTCCTACTATATCCATCAGAAATTAACAGACCATAGTCATTCCTGGGCATCCCCAGAACCTTAAATAGCTTATCTGTTCTTCTTGGATTATTGTTCCCCCTTCCTTAATTGCTCTCTATTGCTAGTTCCCCTACATTCTACATTATAAACCATTTGTTTTACATTTTTCAAAGTTCACATTAGTGGTAGCATATAATATTTCTCTTTTTGTGCCTGGCTTATTTCGCTCAGCATTATTTCTTCAAGGTTCATCCATGTTGTCATATGTTTCACGAGATCGTTCCTTCTTACTGCCGCGTAGTATTCCATCGTGTGTATATACCACATTTTATTTATCCACTCATCTGTTGAAGGACATTTGGATTGTTTCCATCTCTTGGCAATTGTGAATAATGCTGCTATGAACATTGGCGTGCAGATATCTGTTCGTGTCACTGCTTTCCGATCTTCCGGGTATATACCGAGAAGTGCAATCGCTGGGTCGAATGGTAACTCTATATCTAGTTTTCTAAGGAACTGCCAGACTGACTTCCAGAGTGGCTGAACCATTATACAGTCCCACCAACAATGAATAAGAGTTCCAATTTCTCCACATCCCCTCCAGCATTTGTAGTTTCCTGTTTGTTTAATGGCAGCCATTCTAATCGGTGTTAGATGGTATCTCATTGTGGTCTTAATTTGCATCTCTCTAATAGCTAGTGAAGCTGAACATTTTTTCATGTGTTTCTTGGCCATTTGTATTTCCTCTTCAGAGAACTGTCTTTTCATATCTTTTGCCCATTTTATAATTGGGCTGTCTGTACTATTGTCACTGAGTTGTAGGATTTCTTTATATATGCAAGATATCAGTCTTTTGTCAGATACATGGTTTCCAAAAATTTTTTCCCATTGAGTTGGCTGCCTCTTTACCTTTTTGAGAAATTCCTTTGAGGTGCAGAAACTTCTAAGCTTGAGGAGTTCCCATTTATCTATTTTTTCTTTTGTTGCTTGTGCTTTGGGTGTAGTCTAGGAAGTGGCCGCCTAATACAAGGTCTTGAAGATGTTTTCCTACATTATCTTCTAGGAGTTTTATGGTACTTTCTTTTATATTGAGATCTTTGGTCCATTTTGAGTTAATTTTTGTGTAGGGGGTGAGGTAGGGGTCCTCTTTCATTCTTTTGGATATGGATATCCAACTCTCCCAGCCCCATTTGTTGAAAAGACCATTATGACTCAGTTCAGTGACTTTGGGGGCCTTATCAAAGATCAGTCGGCCATAGATCTGAGGGTCTATCTCTGAATTCTCAATTCGATTCCATTGATCTATATGTCTATCTTTGTGCCAGTACCATGCTGTTTTGGCAACTGTGGCTTTGTAATAAGCTTCAAAGTCAGGGAGTGTAAGTCCTCCCACTTCGTTTTTCTTTTTTAGAGTGTCTTTAGCAATTCGAGGCATCTTCCCTTGCCAAATAAATTTGATAACTAGCTTTTCCAAGTCTGCAAAGTAGGTTGTTGGAATTTTGATTGGGATTGCATTGAATCTGTAGATGAGTTTGGGTAGAATTGACATCTTAATGACATTTAGTCTTCCTATCCATGAACATGGAATATTTTTCCATCTTTTAAGGTCCCCTTCTATTTCTTTTAGTAGAGTTATGTAGTTTTCTTTGTATAGGTCTTTTACATCTTTGGTTAAGTTTATTCCTAGGTACTTGATTTTTTTAGTTGCTATTGAAAATGGTAACTTTTTCTTGAGTGTCTCTTCAGTTTGTTCATTTCTAGCATATAGAAACATTACTGACTTATGTGCATTAATCTTGTATCCCGCTACTTTGCTAAATTTGTTTATTAGCTCTAGTAGCTGTATCGTCGATTTCTCAGGGTTTTCTAGATATAAGATCATGTCATCTGCAAACAATGACAGTTTTACTTCTTCTTTTCCAATTTGGATGCCTTTTATTTCTTTGTCTTGCCGGATTGCCCTGGCTAGCACTTCCAGCACAATGTTGAACAACAGTGGTGACAGCGGGCATCCTTGTCTTGTTCCTGATCTTAGAGGGAAGGCTTTCAGTCTCTCACCATTGAGTACTATGCTGGCTGTGGGTTTTTCATATATGCTCTTTATCATGGTGAGGAAGTTTCCTTCAATTCCTACCTTTTGAAGTGTTTTTATCAAAAACGGATGTTGGATTTTGTCAAATGCTTTTTCAGCATCTATTGAGATGATCAATTGATTTTTCCCTTCTGACTTGTTAATGTGTTGTAATACATTGATTGATTTTCTTATGTCGAACCATCCTTGCATGCCTGGAATGAACCCCACTTGGTCATGGTGTATGATTTTTTTAATGTGTCTTTGGATTCGATTTGCAAGTATTTTGTTGAGGATTTTTGCATCTATATTCATTAGGGAGATTGGCCGGTAGTTTTCCTTTTTTGTAGCATCTTTGCCTGGTTTTGGTGTTAGATTGATGTTAGCTTCATAAAATGAGTTAGGTAGTGTTCCATTTTCTTCAATGTCTTGAAAGAGTTTGAGTAAGATTGGTGTCAGTTCTTTCTGGAAAGTTTGGTAGAATTCCCCTGTGAAGCCATCTGGCCCTGGGCATTTATTTGTGGGAAGATTTTTGATGACTGATTGGATCTCTTTGCTTGTGATGGGTTGGTTGAGGTCTTCTATTTCTTCTCTGGTCAGTCTAGGTTGTTCATATGTTTCCAGGAAATTGTCCATTTCTTCTGCATTATCCAGTTTGTTGCCATACAGTTGTTCATAATATCCTCTTAAAATTTTTTTAATTTCTTCAGGATCTGCAGTTATGTCACCTTTTTCATTCATTATTTTGTTTATATGGGTCTTCTCTCTTTTTGATTTTGTCAGTCTAGCTAGGGGCTTCTCAATCTTGTTGATCTTCTCAAAGAACCAACTTTTGGTGATATTTATCCTCTCTATTGTTTTTTTCTTCTCTATGTCATATATTTCTGCTTTAATCCTTGTTATTTGCTTTCTTCTACTTGGTTTAGGATTGGTTTGCTGTTCATTTTCTAGCTTCTTCAGTTGATCCATTAGTTCTTTGATTTTGGCTCTTTCTTCCTTTTTAATATATGCGTTTAGTGCTATAAATTTCCCCCTTAGCACTGCTTTTGCTGCATCCCATAGGTTTTGGTATGTTGTGTTCTCATTTTCATTCGTCTCTATATATTTAGCAATTTCTCTTGCTATTTCTTCGTTAGCCCACTGATTGTTTAGGAGTGTGTTGTTTAACCTCCAGGTATTTGTGAATTTTCTAAGTCTCTGATGGCTATTGACTTCTAATTGTATTCCATTGTGGTCAGAGAATGTGCTTTGAATAATGCCAATCTTTTTAAATTTATTGAGGCTTGTTTTATGTCCGAGCATATGATCTATTCTGGAGAAAGTTCCATGAGCACTAGAAAAGTATGTGCATCCTGGTGATTTGGGATGTAATGTCCTGTATATGTCTGTTAAATCTAATTCATTTATCAGATTGTTTAGGTTTTCAATTTCCTTATTGGTCTTCTGTCTGGTTGATCTATCTATAGGAGAGAGTGATGTGTTGAAGTCTCCCACAATTATTGTGGAAACATCAATTGCTTCCTTTAGTTTTGCCAGTGTGTCTCTCATGTATTTTGTGGCACCTTGGTTGGGTGCATAGACATTTACGATTGTTATTTCTTCTTGTTGAATTGCCCCTTTTATTAGTACGTAGTGGCCTTCTTTGTCTCTCAAAACATCCCTGCATTTGAAGTCTATTTTATCTGAGATTAATATTGCTACACCTGCTTTCTTTTGGCTGTAGCTTGCATGAAATATTTTTTTCCATCCTTTCACTTTCAGTTTCTTTGTGTCCCTGTGTCTAAGATGAGTCTCTTGTATGCAACATATTGATGGCTCATTTTTTTTGATCCATTCTGCGAATCTATATCTTTTAATTGGGGAGTTTAATCCATTTACATTCAACGTTATAACCATGAAGGCATTTCTTGAATCAGCCATCTTATCCTTTGGTTTATGTTTGTCATATTTTCCCCCTCTCTCTATTAATATCCTTTATTGTACCCATACCGAATCTCTTTAGTACTGAACCTTTCTCCAAGTCTCTCTGTCCTTTCTTTGCTTCTCTGTCTGTAGGGGTTCCTTTAGTATCTCCAGTAGGGCAGGTCTCTTGTTAGCAAATTCTCTCAGCATTTGTTTGTCTGTGAAAAATTTAAGCTCTCCCTCAAATTTGAAGGAGAGCTTTGCTGGATAAAGTATTCTTGGTTGGAAATTTTTCTCACTGAGAATTTTAAATATATCGTGCCACTGCCTTCTCGCCTCCATGGTGGCTGCTGAGTAGTCACTACTTAGTCTTATGCTGTTTCCTTTGTATGTGGTGAATTGCTTTTCTCTTGCTGCTTTCAGAACTTGCTCCTTCTCTTCCGTGTTTGACAGTGTGATCAGAATATGTCTCGGAGTGGATTTATTTGGATTTATTCTATTTGGAGTTCGCTGAGCATTTATGATTTGTGTATTTATGTTGTTTAGAAGATTTGGGAAGTTTTCCCCAACAATTTCTTTGAATACTCTTCCTAGACCTTTACCCTTTTCTTCCCCTTCTGGAACACCAATGAGTCTTATATTTGGATGTTTCATATTATCTATCATATCCCTGAGGTCCGTTTCGATTTTTTCAATTTTTTTCCCCATTCTTTCTTTTATGCTTTCATTTTCCATTCTGTCATCTTCCAGGTCACTGATTCGTTGTTCAACTTCCTCTAGTCTTGTACTATGAGTGTCCAGTATCTTTTTAATTTGGTCAACAGTTTCTTTAATTTCCATAAGATCATCCATTTTTTTATTTAGTCTTGCAATGTCTTCTTTATGCTCTTCTAGGGTCTTCTTGATTTCCTTTGTATCCCGTACTATGGTCTCATTGTTCATCTTTAGTTCTTTGAGTAGCTGCTCTAGGTGCTGTGTCTCTTCTGGTCTTTTGATTTGGGTGCTTGGGCTTGGGTTATCCATATCGTCTGGTTTTTTCATATGCTTTAGAATTTTCTGTTGTTTTTGGCCTCTTGGCATTTGCTGAACTTGATAGGGTTCTTTTAGGATTTGTAGACCAATTGAAGTCCTTATCTCTAATTTATCAGATCTACAGCTTCGTGGAGTACACTTTCTCTAACCAGCAGGTGGCGTCCACGAGCCACCTGTTCTCCACAAGCCAGTTCTCCCCTGCTTAGCCTTTTTGGTGAGTGGGGGAGTGAGTCTTGTGTGGTCCAATTGGTGTATCAAGCTTGCGTGTGTAGTTGGTGTTGCCCGCCCTGTATATGGGGCGTGTTTCTGGGCAGTCAGGGAGGGGGGGTGGCCCTAACAATCAAATCTCCCTGGTGATCCTAGAGTTTTAAAGCTGCTGCGATAGTCTAATCCTTCAGTTCAGTCCTGCCACAGTTTGTCTCTGCTACTGACCCACAAGTCCTTGCTATTGGCGTATGGCTCCTGAGACTTGCAAGTGGGCCCCTCTTCCAGGCTGTGCACCCCGGGTCCTCTGTTGAGGGATGACTGTGCTATGTCACAGGTGAGTGCCATCCCCCCAGGGCAGTTCTGGGCTTCTGGGCTGTGTAGGGAGGCTCCCAGTCTGCTGAAATGATGGCTGAATGGGGCTTTGTTAATTCACACTGCTCCACCTTCCCAACTCTGGGACAATCAGCTGAGGTTGCAGGGAAGGCTAATGTCCACGCCCAGTTTTGTGGTGTGTGCCTGTTATTTGAAGCACTTCCGTCACACTGGGTTGTCTGGGGCAGCTCTGGGCTATGGGGCTGGCGATGGGCAGGAGTGTTTCCTGTCCACCAGGATGATGGCTGTGAGCGGACACCCCCCTTTTCTTGGGAAGTTGTGGTGTTTAGTGAATTTTCTCAGCCACTGGATTATTGCCTTTTGTCTCAGAGCTCTCTTAGTTCTGCTCTTGACTTGACCTGCCCAAATTGCAAGTCTTTGAAGCTTTCTGTATTGGGCTTCTTAGAGAAATTGTTTTAGAAAAAGAAAAAAGGATTAAAAAAAAAAAGGGGGCCCTCCTCTCAGATCTAATGGGTTATTGAAATGCTAAGAGACAAAGCAATTAGGGCCATTAAGGAAAGGTCCACAGGGCAGAGAGATCAGCTTTTCTTCGGGATTTGCATATGAGCCTCAGGGCCTGAGCTCTGCCCTTCCCCTTTCTATGCTCACCAGAACTCCAAAAATCCTCCGCTTTTATTTTGGAGTTTTTCATGTTGTTTTTTTTCTATGCCTGTCTCCTCTCTGCTGGGCTGGCTGCTCTCAGATTCTCTGGTGTCTGGACTCAGTCTATCTATGGTTGGAGTTTGGATCAGTAGAATGAGTTTCTGATAAGGGCTGCCACTGCAGTTCTCCCTTCTCCTTCCCGGAGCTGACAGCCCCTCCTCCCACGGGACTGAGCCTGGCAGGGAGGGGTGCGGGTCCCCTGGCCACAAAAACTTACAGATTTCACTGATCTCAGCAGTTCTGCATTTTCATGAGTGTTGTATGAAGTATGCCCAAAGTCAGATTGCTCTGTGGTGTCCAGTCCATGCAGTTCCTGGCTTTCTACCTACTTTCCTGGAGGAGTAACTAAAACATACAGCTCACCAGTCCGCCATCTTGCCCCGCCTCCTCATGTGCTCTTTAATCATTTGTATTTCCTTTTTGGAAAATATCAAGTCTTTTGCTCATTTTTAAATTGGGTTTTTGTCTTTTTATTTTTGAGTTGTAGGATTTCTTTATATATACTGGATATAAAACCCTTATTGGATATGTGGTTTCCAAATATTTTATCCCATTGGGGAAGCTGCCATTTTACCTTCCTGATGAAGTCCTTTGAAGCACAAAATTATTCTATTTTGAGGAGATTCCATGTATCTATTTTTTTCATTCATTGCTTGTGCTTTGGGTGTAAGGTCTACGAAACCACCTTCTACAACAATATCTTGAAGACACTTTCCTAAATTTTCTTCCAAGACTTTTATGGTCTTCACTCTATATTTAGGTATTTGATCAACTTTGAGTTAATTTTTGTATAAGGTATGAGATGATGGTCCTCTTTTATTCTTTTGGAAATGGATGTCCAGTTCTCTCCACACCATTTGTAGAAAAGACTGTTCTGTCCCAGTTGAGTGGACGTGTCCACATTGTCAAAATTCAATTAGCCAACCATGGAGGTGAGAAGGCAGTGAGTGGTATGACATACTTAAAATTCTGAAGGAGAAAAATTGACAGCCAAGAATTCTTTATACAACAAAGCTCTCCTTCAAAATTGTAGGGAGACCTTAAAGTTTTCACAGACAAACAAATGCTAAGATACTTTGCTAACAAGACCTGCCCTACAAGAAATACTAAAGGGAGCCCTACCAGCTGAGAAAAAAAAGAAAGGAGAGAGAGGTCTGGAGAAGGGCATAGAACTAAAGAGTTTTAGTAAGGGTACCTTAAAGGAAATAAAGAGGAAGAGGAAAAAATACATCTGACAAATAAAAACCAAAGGATATGATGGTTGATTCAAGAACTGCCTTCACAGTAATAGCATTGAATGTGAATGCATTAAACTCCCCAATTAAAAGATATAGATTGGCAGAATGGATTAAAAAATATGAACCATCAATATTTTGCTTACAAGAGACTCATCATAGAACCAGAGACACAAAGAAATTAAAAGTGAAAGGATGGAAAAAATATTCCATGAAAGCTACAGCTGAAAGAAAGCAGGGGTAGCAATATTAATCTTAAATAAAATAGACTTGAAATGCAAGGTTGTCATAAGAGACCAAGAAGAACACTATATACTAATAAAAGGGACAATTCAACAGGAAGAGATAGCAATCATAAATGTCTATGCATCCAATCAAGGTGCCCCAAAGTACATGAGACAAACATTGGTAAAGCTGAAGGAAGCAGGAGATGTTTCCACAATAATTGTGGGAGACTTCAATACATCACTCTCTCCTATAGACAGATCAGACAGAGAACCAATAAGGAAACTGAAAAACTAAACAATGTGATAAATGAATTTGACTTAACAGACATATATAGAGCATTACATCCCAAATCACCAGGATACACAGTCTTCTCTAGTGCTCATGGAACTTTCTCCAGGATAGATCATATGCTGGGGCATAAAACAAGCCTCAATAAATGTAAAAGGTTTGAAATTATTCAGAGCACATTCTCTGACCACAATGGAATACAACTAGAAGTCAAAACCATCAAAGATCTAGGTTATTCACAAATATTTGGAGGTTAAATAATACACTCCTAAACAATCTGTGGCTTAAAGAAGAAATTGTAAGAGAAATTGCTAAATATCTACAGATGAATGAAAATGGGAGCACAACATATCAAAACTTATGGGATGCAGTGAAGTTGATATTGAGGGGGAAATTTCTAGCTCTAAATGCATACATTAAAAAGGAAGAAAGATCTAAAATCAAATAACTAATGGAATAACTGAAGAAGCTAGAAAAAGAAGAGCAACCTAAACCTAAACCAAGTAGAAGAAAAGAAATAAGGATTAAAGCAGAAATAAATGAAATAGAGAACAAAATAAACAATAGAGAGGATAAATAAAGCCAAATTTTGGTTCTTTGATAAGATCAACAACATTGACAAGCCCTTAGCCAGACTGACAAAATCAAACTGAGAGAAGACCCAAATAAACAAAATAATAAATGAGAGAGGGGACCTAACTGCAGATCCTGATGAAATAAAAAAAAAAAAACATAAAAGGATACTATGAACAACTGCACATGAACAAACTAGATAATTTATAGGAAATGGAAAATTTCCTGGAAACACATGAACAATGTAGACTGACCAGAGAAGAAATAGAAGACCTCAACAAGCCTATCACAAGCAAAGAGATCCAATCAGTCACCAAAAAAGCATCCCACAAATAAAAGCCTATAGTCAAATGGCTTCACAGGGGAATTCTTCCAAACTTTCCAAAGTGAACTGACACTAATCTTACTTAAACTCATTCAAAATTTTAAAGAAAATGGAACATTACCTAACTCATATTGTGAAGCTAACATCACTCTAATACCAAAACCAGGTAAAGATGCTATAAAAAAGGAAACTACAGGCCAATCTCTCTCAGGAATATAGATGCCAAAATTCTCAACAAAATACTTGCATATCAATTCCAAATACATTAAAAAACTCATACATGATGGACCAAGTGGGGTTCACTCCAGGCATGCAAGGATGGTTCAAGATAAGAAAATCAATCAATGTCATACAACACATTAACAAATCAAAAGGAAAACTCAAAGGATCATCTCAATAGATACTAAAAGGCATTTGACAAAATTCAACATCCTTTTTTGATAAAAACACTTCAAAAGGTAGGAATTGAAGAAAACTTCCTCAATATGATAAAGGGTGTATATGAAAAACCCACAACCAGCATAGTACTCAATGGAAAGAGACTGAAAGCCTTCCCCCTAAGATCAGGAATGAGACAAGGGTGCCCACTATCATGACTGTTATTCAACATTGTGCTAGAAGTGCTAGCCAGAGCAATCTGTCAAGACAAAGAAATAAAAGGCATCCAAATTGGAAAGGAAGAAGTAAAACTGTCATTATTTGCAGAGGATATGATCTTATATTTGAAAAACCCTGAGAAATCAATGACACAGTTACATGAGCTAATAATCAAATTTAGCAAAGTAGCGGGATACAAGATTAATGCACATAAGTCCATAATGTTCCTATACACCAGAAATGACCTAACTTAAGAGACACTCAATAAAAAGATTCCATTCTCAATAGCAGCTAAGGAAATCCAGAAACTAGGAATAAACTTAACCAAGGATGTAAAAGACCTATACACAGAAAATTACATAACTTTACTAAAAGAAATAGAAGGGGACCTAAAAAGATGGAAAAATATTCCATGTTCATGGATAGGAAGGCTAAATGTCAATAAGAGGTTAATTCTACCCAAACTCATCTACAGATTCAATACAATCCCAATCAAAATTCCAACAACCTACTTTGCAGACTTGGAAAAGCTAGTTACCAAATTTATTTGGAAAGGGAAGATGTCTCAAATTGCTAAAAACACTCTAAAAAAGAAAAATGAAGCAGGAGGACTTACACTCCCTGATTTTGAAGCTTATTATAAAGCCACAGTAGTCAAAACAGCATGGTACTGGCACAAAGATAGACATATTGATCAATGGAATTGAATTGAGAATTCAGAGATAGACCCCCAGATCTATGGCTGACTGATCTTTGATAAGACCCCCAAAGCCACTGAACTGGGACATCAGTCTTTTCAACAAATGGGGCTGGGAGAGTTGGATATCCATATCCAAAAGAATGAAAGAGGACCCCTACCACACAGCCTACACAAAAATTAGCTCAAAGTGGATCAAAGATCTCAATATAAAAAACAGTACCATAAAACTCCTAGAAGATAATATAGGGAAACATCTTCAAGACCTTGTATTAGGCGACCATTTCCTAGACCTTACACCCAAAGCACAAGCAACAAAAGAAAAAATAGATAAATGGGAACTCCTCAAGCTTAGAAGTTTCTGTACCTCAAAGGAATTTGTCAGAAAGGTAAAGAGGCAGCCAACTCAATGGGAAAAAATTTTGGAAACCATCTATCTGATAAAAGACTGATATCTTGCATATATAAAGAAATCCTACAACTCAGTGACAATAGTACAAGCAACCCAATTATAAAATGGGCAAAAGATATGAAAAGACATTTCTCTCTAGAGGAAATACAAATGGCTAAAAAATACATGAAAAAATGTTCACCTTTACTAGCTATTAGGGAAATGCAAATTAAGACTCCAGTGAGATATCAGCTGACACCAATTAGAATGGCTGCCATTAAACAAACAGGAAACTACAAATGCTGGAGAGGATGTGGAGAAATTCAAACTTTTATTCATTGCTGGTGGGACTGTGTAATGGTACAGCCACTCTGGAGGACAGTCTGGTAGTTCCTTAGAAAACCAGACATTGAGCTACCCTTTGATCCAGCAATTTCACTTCTCGGTATATACCCAGAAGATCTGAAAGCAGGGACACAGATATTTGCACACTGATGTTCATAGCAGAATTATTCATAATTGCCAAGAGATGGAAACAATTCAAATATCCTTCAACAGATGAGTGGATAAACAAAATGTAGTATATACACATGATGGAATACTATGCAGCAGTAAGAAGGAACAAGGTCGTGAAACATATGACAACATGGATGAACCTTGAAGACATAATGCTGAGTGAAATAAGCCAGGCACAAAAGGAGAGATATTGTATGTTACCACTAATGTGAACCCAGTGAAAAATGTAAAAGAAATGTTTTATATTGTAGAATGTAGGGGACCTAGAGATAGGCAGCAACTAGTGAAGGAGGAACGATAATCTAATAAGAACAGATAAGCTATTGAGGGTAATCTCAATGTTATGGGAAGGCTCAGGAATGATTATGGTTTGCAAACTTTCTTGGGTATGGTAGGAACATGTTGGAAGCAATGTAGGTATTTTAGGTTATTTTTCTTATTCTTTTGGTTTTTGTTTGAAATTTTTTTTAAATTTTTTGATAAATAAAGTTTAAAAAACTGTATTAAATGAAGTAAATGAACAAAGGGGGAGGAGGGGAATGGGATGTTTTGGATGTTCTTTTTAATTTTGATTTTAATTTTATTTTGTAGTAATGAAAATATTAAAAGATTGATTGTGGTGATGAATGCACAACTATATGATGATACTGTGGGCAACTGATTGACTCTTTGGAGGACTGTAGGGTATGTGAATATATCTGAATAAAATTGCATTAAAAAACAGAAAAGAAATAATTCAATTGGCTATAGATGTGTGGGTCCATTTCTGAACTCTCAATTCAATTCCACTGGCCAATGTATCTATCCTTGTGCCCATACACATGCTCTTTTGACCATTGTAGCTTTGTAATATTCTTTAAAGTCAGGAAGTGTGTGTCCTCCAACTTCAATTTTCTTAATCAAGATATTTTTGACTATTCAGGACCCCTTGTCCTTTCAAATAAATATGATGATTGGTTTTTCCATTTCTGCTAAGTAAGCTGTTATAATCTTGATTGGGATTGCATTGAATCTGTAGATCAATTTGGGTAGAATTGACATCTTAACAATATTTAGTCTTCCATTCCATGAACACAGAATGTGCTTCCATTTATTTAGGTCTTCCTTGATTTCTTTTAGTAAAGTTTTGTAGTTTTCTGTGTATAGGTTCTTTACATCCTTGGTTAAATTTATTCCTAGATATTTTATTCTTTTAGCTACTGTTGTAAATGATCTTTTTTCTTGATTTCCTCCTCAGATTTCTTCTTATTAGTATATAGAAACAGTATTGATTTTTGCATGTTGAGCTTGGATCCCACCACTGCTGAACTCATTTGTTAACTCTAGTAGCTTTGTTGTAGAGTTTTTAGGACTTTCTAAATATTGGATTATGTCGTCTTCAAACAGTGAAAGTTTGAGTTCTTCCTTTCCTATTTGGATGCCTTTTATTTCTTTTCTTGCCTAATTGCTCTAGCTAGAACTTCTAGCACAATGTTAAATGACAATGGTGACAGTGGGTATCCTTGTCTTGTTCCAGATCTTAGAGGGAAAGCTTTCAGTCTTTTACCATTGAGTATGATGTTAGCTGTCAGTTTTTCAAATATGCCCTTTATGATGAGGAAGCTTCCTTCTATTCTTATCTTTTGAAGTGTTTTTATCAAGAAAGAATGCTGGATTTTGTTAAATGCCTTTTTTTGTGTCAAACAAGGTGCGCCGGTTTGAATGTATTATGTTTCCCAAAAGCCATTATCTTTGATGTAATCTTGTGTGGGCAGACCTATCAGTGTTAATTAGATTGTAACTCTTTGAGTGTTTCCATGGAATGTGCCCCACCCAACTGTGGGTGATAACTCTGATGAGATATTCCCATGGAGGTGTGGCCCCACCCATTCAGGGTGGGCCTTGATCAGTGGAGCCATATAAGTGGGCTGACAAAAGAAGGAACTCAGTGCAGCTGCAGCTGAGAGTGACATCTTGAAGAGGAGCTACAGCCAAGAGGGACACTTTGAAGAATGCACTGGAATTGAGAGGAGCTTCAGCTTACAGAGACATTTTGGAGATGGCCTTTGAAAGCCGACTTTTGCTCCAGAGAAGCTAAGAGAGGACAAACACCCCAAGAGCAACTGAGAGTGACATTTTGGAGAGAAGCTGAAGCTTAGAGAGGAACATCCAGGGAGAAAGCCATTTTGAAACCAGAACTCTGGAGCAGACACCAGCCACATGCCTTCCCAGCTAACAGAGGTTTTGTGGACACTACTGGCCATCCTCCAGTGAAGGTACCTGATTGTTGATGTGTTACCTTGGACACTTTATGGCCTTAAGACTGTAACTGTGTAACCAAATAAACCCCCTTTATAAAAGCCAATCCATTTCTGGTGTTTTGCATTCTGGCAGCATTAGCAAACTAGAACACAAGGTGATCATGCAGTTTCTCCCTTTCAATTTGTTAATGTGCTGTATTACATTAATTGGATTTCTTGTGTTGAACCACCCTTGCATACCTGGGCTAAAACCCACTTGTTTGGGAAGGAGAAGATGGCAGCATAAGAAGGTGTACAATTTAGTTTGTCCGCTGGAACAACTAATAAATAGCCAGGAACAATGAGTAAATAGTCTGTAAAAACTGTTTGGGAGACATCAACAACATTATACACCAGTCTGGAATGGGTGAAAGGGCTGAGACAAGAGTGTAGAACTGTAAGTAAAGCCCTCAAACTGTGGAATTGGTAACCCTCCCCCAATGGCATGGAAGTCTGAGTTGGAACACATCCTTGTCAGAAAAAGAAGGAGTCTCTGCTGGGAGCAAGGGAAAGTAGCTCAACCAGGCTCCAATTGTAGTTTTAATTAACAGATTTGGGCTACTGAATACAAACTATGAGCACAGATTAACCTGGAGCAAGCAGGAAAGGAACCCTGAAGCCTCTCCTGGCAGAGAGGAGGCAGGGATGATGGAAAGATAAATAAATAAAAACAGAGGCTTTTCAAGTCAGCCAAGCTCAGAATACTGGAAAAGGGCTGTGTGCCAAGAAAAGGGGCACATAGAACTGAATACCTACTCCAGCTCTTGACTAGAAAAACTGAGGGCTGGAGACTATCTCTGAAAAGGAATTTCTTTCTTTTTTTGTTTTTTTTTTTTTTCCTCTCATTCTAAGTAGCTCATTAGAGAAAGCCTCAGGCATTTTCAATTGTCAGCACATACCCAGGCAAGGGTGGAGACAAGATAGTCAGAGAGACAAAGGAAGAAGTCAAGTGAAGTAGATAATTCTGTAAAGGGCTTATCTTCCCTAAGAAAAGGGGATGGGGCCCAGCTCAAGTGTCAACCCTCCTTCAGAGAACTCAGACACCAGGCCCTGGAAGGAGGGGAACAGAAACAGCTTAATGTTGGCTTCTGACTCATCCTTGGTTGCTGGCAGGGACAGGGTCTGCTGAGAATTAAAGGCACCACACATATTTATGCTGGTGGAGAGCTGTAGACTGACAAGCACAACCTGCTGGGCAGGGTAGGAAAAGCAGAGTCTAGAGGCTGCACAGGAAAGTCTGATAAACAGCTGGCTTTCATCCACAGGGAAACTTGTTACAGATTACACCATCCTCCTGAGACCTGGGCCCATCTGGTCTGGGAACATCTGATTGGGGTAATCAAGGAAACCAGATGCCTAGACAACAAAAATTTATGAGCCACACTAGGAAAAACGAAGATATGGCACAAAGGAACAAACTTAGAGTTCAAATGAGATACAGGATTTGAAACAACTAATTAAAGATATTCAAACAAATATGGTAAATCTATTAAAAATGAAAGCAATGATTTTAGTGAAGTTATGGCAAAAGAGGTGAAGGATATAAAGAAGATATTGGGCAAACATAAGAAATTCAAAAGTCAGAAAAAACAAATGGCAGAACTTATGGGAATGAAAGGCACAAGAGGAGATGAAAAACAAAATGGAGACTTACAACAGCAGATTTGAAGAGGCAGAAGAAAGGATTCAGGAACTAGAGGACAGATCATCTGAAATCCTACACACAAAAGAACAGATAGGGAAATGAATGGAAAAATATGAGCAATGTCTCAGGGAATTCAATGACAACATGAAATGCATGAATATACATGTCATGGGTGTCCCAGAAGAAGAGAAGGGAAAAGGGGCAGAAGCAATAATGGAAATAATCAATGAAAATTTCCCATCTTTTATGAAAGACATAAAATTACAGATCCAAGAAGCACAATGTACCCCAAACAGAATAGCTCTGAATAGGCCTACATCAAGACACTTAATAATCAGATTATCAAATGTCAAAGACAAAGAGAGAATACTGAAAGCAGCAAGAGAAAAGTGATCCACAACACAAAAGGGAAGCTTGATAAGACTATGTGCAGATTTCTCAGTAGAAACCATGGAGGCAAGAAGGAAGTTGTGTGCAATATTTAAGATACTGAAAGAGAAAAACTGCCAAGAATCCTATATCCAGCAAAAACTATCCTTCAAATATTCTCTGACAAATAGACAATGACAGAGTTTGTGAACAAGATACCCGCACTACAGAAAATACTAAAGGGAGCACTATAGGCAGGTAGGAAGGAAAGAGAACTTTGTCAAAGAGTGCAGAAATGAAGACTATTAGTAAGGGTAAATAGAGAGAGAGAGAAAAAAAAACAAAAATAAAACAAGATATGACATATAAAATCCAAAAGACCAAATGATAGACAGTAGACATTACATTGAGTGAAATTAACCAGAAACAAAAGGACAAATATTGTATGGTCTCACTAATATGAACTGACATTAATGAGTGACATTTGAGAGTTCAAGTTGAGAACACAGGTTATCAGAAGATAGAAAGAGAGTATAGATTGGGTATTTGATGCTGAAGGAGTACAGAATGTTCAACAGGATTGATTGTATAGAACCCAAAATGGATGGTAAAAAACTGTGTGATGGTAGCAAAATATTATAAGTACACTGAACATAGATGAGTGTGAGAAAGGTTGAAAGAGGAAGGCTAGTGGCATGTATGAAATCAAAATGAAAGATAGAAGATAGAGACTGGGACTGTATAATTTAACAAAACCTAGAGTGGTGAATGATGATAAATGTACAAATATAAGAATATTTTTACATGAGGTTGAAGAACCGAATGTCAACATTGTCAGATGTTGAAAATTGGATGGTATATAGAAATACAATCAATGAAAACTAGAGTCTATATTTAGCAGTAACATTGTAACATGCTTCCATTAATTGTAACAACAGCAATGTCTATTAGAGGGGGATGTAAGGGACTGGAATGGGATTCTTAGTGGTGGTGGTGTTGTCTGACCATTTTATTTTATTTTTTTCTTCTATCTTGTATTTTATTATTCTTCATTTTTCTCCTCTTCCCCTTTATTTGCAGAAGACATGGAAATGTTCTCATATAAATTTTGGTGGTGAATGCATAACTATGTGATTATACCAGGAATCACTGGTTGTTTACTTAGGATGGATTGTATGGTGTGTGAACAAAACCATTTAAAAATAAGCACAGGGATACAAGTGCTGGAGAAAATGTGGAGAGAGGGATGTACCTATTCACTGTTGGTGGGGAAGTGGAATGGTGCATCCCCTCTGGAGGGCAGTGTGGTGGTTCCAAAGGAAGCTAAGTACAGGATTGACATGTGGTCCCACAACCCTGGAAGTACAAAGAGCAGGGACAAGAATGGACATTTGCAAATTTGTGTTTATGGTGGCAATATTCACAATTTTCAATGAATGGAGGTGGCCTAAGGGTACATCAACTGATAAATGGAATGGTGAACTGTGGTGTATACATACAATGGAGACTGAGTGGTTGCAAGAAGGAATGAAGTTGTGATGTATGCAACTTTGTGAATGGACATTGAGACAAGTATGTTGAATAAAATAAATGAGAAATGAAAAGACAAATATTATAACACCTCACTAATATGGACTAACTCTAATGTGCAAACTTTGAGAATGGAATCTGAGAGCATAGGTTATCAGGAGAAGGCTAATTGTAAAGGTTCCTAGATTGTAAGCTCTTACAGCAGTCATGCCTATTCATGAGTTGTAATGGTTATCTCTAAATTCTGAGATTCTAAACTGTGTATAACTTGGTCAGCCCCTGGAACTTTCGGTATCTGTGTGACACCTGAGACTCAGAGCCAGAGTCCAGCAGCTATGGATGTCAGCATTACTCCATACAGCAAATATTAAGGATGTTGAAAAAGAGATCAGACTTCAGTTAGAAATATGAATGAAATGGCCTTGGTTAGGACCAAGGTAAATCAGACTAAAGGGTAAAGGATGATATTGACTGCTGTCCTAGTTTGCTAATGCTGCAGAATACAAAACACCAGAGATGGATAGGCTTTTATAAAACGGGGGCTTATTTCACTACACAGTTACAGTCTTAAGGCCACAAAGCGTCCAAGGTAACACCTCAGCAATCGGGTACCTTCACCGGAGGATGGCCAATGGCGTCCAGAAAACCTCTGCTAGCTAGGAAGGCAGCTGGCATCTGCTCCAAAGCTCCGGCCTCAAAACGGCTTTCTCCCAGGACGTTCCTTTCTAGCAAGCTTGCTTCTCTTCAAAACATCACTCCCAGCTGCACTCTGTTTTCTCTCTTTGAGTCAGCTCATTTATATAGCTCCACTGATCAAGGCCCACCCTGAATGGGCGGGGCCACGCCTCCATGGGACTATCTCATCAAAATCATCACTCACAGCTGGGTGGGGCACACTCCAAGCAAATCTAACCAGCACAAAACTTCTGCCCCACAAAACTACAAAGATAATGGCATTTGGGGGACACAATACATTCAAACCGGCACAACTGCGTTCTAAAACTTCAACTTCTATGTGAGACCAAAAGAAGAGATGTTTATTTGGTGCAAAATCTATATTTTTTTGTAGCACACTATATAATTTAACTTGCATGGTCAGTTTAACCAAACACCATAATTACATAGAACCTTGAGTAAGGAGTGAGACCTAGTTGATTTGTACAGGTTAGTGTGATGCCCTAATACATTCCAGAGTAATTTGGGCAGAGAATAAAAAGTATTTGCAAATCCCCCTTGAGAGTCTGGGGAAAAATCTGGAAATATTAAACTTCCCCACCTGGAGAATTCCTGATATTCTTGTAAGCATTGGGGACTACAAATTTAACAGGCCATGCCCTTGATCTTGGGGCTTGACACTGCAGGTGTACTTGCTGCCCTCCACCCTACATGGGACATGACTCCCAGGGATGAGCCTGGACCCAGCATCATGGGATTGAGAAAGCCTTCTTGATGAAAAGGAAGAAGAGAAATGAAGCAAAATTAAGTTTCACTGGCTAAGAGATTTCAAATGATGTTGAGAGGTAATTCTGGAGGTAATTCTTATGCATTATATAGATATCCCTTTTTAGTTTTTAGTGTATTAGAATAGCTGGAAGGAAATATCTGAAACTGTTGAACTGTAACACAGTAGTCTTGTTTCTTGAAGATGAGTGTACAACTATATTGCTTATACAGTGAGACCATGTGATTGTGAAAACTTTGTGGCTCACACTCCCTTTATCCAGTGTCTGGACAGTTGAGAGAAAAACAGGGACAAAATGTAAATGAATAATAGGGGGAAGGAAGGGTATGAGATGTTTTGGGTGTTCTTTTTTTACATTCATTTTTATTTTTATTCTTATTTTTATTTTTTTGGAGTAATGAAAATGTTCAAAATTGATTGTGATGATGAATGTATAACAATATGATAATACTGATAACAACTGAGTGTGCACTTTGAATGACTGTATGGTATGTGTATATATCTCAATAAAATTGCATAAAAACCCACTTATTCATGGTGTATAATTTTTTAATGAACAGTTCTATTTGATTTGCAAGTATTTTGTTGAAGATTTTTGCATCTATATTCATTAGAGAAATTTGTCTGTAGTTTTCTCTTCTTGTAGTAAGATTGTAGTTTTCTTGCAGTTTCCTTTGATTCCTTAGTTCTAATTTCATGTCTTTTCAAATGATTTTGTAAAACCCCTCTGAAACTTAAGGGAAATCTAATGGAGCACAGGAATCTATTTCTTCTGTGAACATCTCCTTTTAACTACTTCTAAAGTATCTCTCTTGGCCTTTCTTAGCCTTTTTCTCTCTCCCTTCAGTGCTTCAAGCACTTTTTTGTTTGTCTCTAAGTTAAGCACTTGAACTTTGACAGGTGGTGAAGTGTACTTTGACACTGTTTACTTTTTAAATTAATACAGTGAACAGTTTCTTGATAAATGAGTGAAGAATCTTGAAACATTATAATGCTTTGTATAGAGAATATTCTTGTTAAAAAAGAAATGGTGCACAAAAGTCTACATGCTGTATAATTAAATTTTATGAAATTTTAGCAAATGTCACCTAATCAAGCATGACATAAAAGAGATCTGTAGTTGCATATGTATGGGGTGTAGCGAGGGATGGATGACAAATGTTACAGGAAAACTTTTGGGGATGATAGAACTATTAAATATCCTTATTTGTTGGTAATTTCACAGATACGAATACATTCTCAAAATTCTTTGAATTGAACTCTTTCAGTATGTACAGTTTATTGTGTATAAAATATATATCAATAAAGAAAACTTAAAAAAAAATGAAGTCAGCGTGTTGGCACCAGCAGCCAGTAGGTTGGGATGGAGTAGGTTTTCTTTGACCTGGACACATGCTCATCTACATGGCCAGAGTGTGTCCTAATGGCATGTTGGAAGTGATAAAGCTCTTACATTCAAAATACCATTACAAAGAAGAGACTGAAATGATCTATGATAAAGCTCAAGTTAAATTCAGCAGTGAATGCTTTGATCCCTCCAAGACATGGGAAGCACTTCACATTGGGAAGAAGCAATCCAGGAAACAAAAGGTGATGCATTCAATAGGAAATTGCCCAAAGAATGCTATTTCCTGCAGAAACCTACATGCCAAAAGTATGACACTCGCAGAAGATGTCAAAGCCATGGTCACTGAACTTCAAAATGAGGTCTGCCTACTTCTATTAATGAATGGAGACAGACCCAGAGGGAGAAGATTGCCCCTCTATTATTTTGATATATGGTCCCTGTCCCTCCTATTTTGATGCTGTTGGAAAAAACAGCACTTTCCGTATTTTATTCCTACTGTGGTCTCCTCAGAGGTCAGCCTGGCAACTGTGTGTTGGTTGGTGATGCTCTAGAAACTGGTATACAAGGAGGCCTCAATGCAGGGATAGCACCAGAAGAGTCATTCCCCATGCCCCAATATATAGTTTCTTCTGTGTTACTTACTTGCTATCTTACAATGTATAGACTGCAAAGTCAATATGTCAGCCTAAAATTCCCAAAAAAATTTTGGAGTAAAATTACAGGATTGAAACTAAGCAAAGTTAAGGTATTCCATGTTCTATGGCCCAATTCTGAGAATTATTTTACTTTTTAATTTATGATTTGATGGCTGTTATTGTGAGGGTCCTCAGAACCCTATTGCTTTTAAGTTTTGACAGCCAACCATTGAATGGTATTTATATCTGAAAATCCAGATTGCATTAACATAAATTACCTTTTCTAATGTAGTTCAGAAAACTTGAAATATTCTTTGTTTCTCTGTGACTTAAGATTTTTAAAATTATTTTATTAAAACTTTTAGCATCTTGGCTCCTTGAAGATACTATGCAGGATAGCTTACAGATGGGTGTACAAATGTAGGCTTTAATGTTCTGGCCTAAAAATAGTTTGTTTTTTAAAATAGGTATTCTAAAACCTATTTAATAGAGTTATCCAAGCAATTTGATCAGTTAATATGAAATAAGTACTGTTATATGCAAATCAAGATATTTCATAAATTATTTTGTATATTTTTCTCTTTAACATATAAACCATGTTTTTGCCTACTTTGAGTGGATTCTTCTCTATTATGACTCTAATTTTTCTGCATGACTTTTTTTGTGTCCCCATTTTTTTGGTGCTGTGTACACGACAAATAGATTCTTCCAGGAAAATAAGCCATTAAAATTAACAGCTTATTAATTTTTGGAAAAATTAACAGCTTTTCCATGACATTTTGAAATCTTTCCAGAGTGAGTCTCCTGGTAGTTGGCCCACTCATGGAAGAATTTTTACTTTCTTTTCCCAGGTACACAATTCCCAGGTTGAATGGGACTAGACTGTCTTGCTAGCATAAGTACAAGTCACATGACACCAGAAGTCATTTTCCTTCTGTGGACCCCTAAGGGCAGAATTGCCTCAGTGCAGCCTGAGCAGCCTCCCAGTCTGTTCTCTGATGACTGAAGAGTTATACTCATATGATGAAAACTAATAGAAAATTAGGTTTTTCTATGAACCATTTCCAGGATGCCATTTTAATTCTTGAGTGAGTCTTCTTAGAGTTACCATTTGAATGAACTCTATTTTTCACATTTTTAGATAACATCAGTGTTTCACAAATTTCTGTATCCAATTTAGGGTTTATGTTGAGCTTAAAAATTAATGGCTCCAGGTTACTCTTATACAAGCTTCAGCCAGATATTGCAAATTGCCACAATATGCCAAGCCCCAACCAATAGTATTCCTGAAAACCCTAAAGAATACCCTGGGTTCTATCTATGACTCTATAAAAGTTTTACTTAGCAAGTTTATTTTTTTCAAAAACTTAAGGCCTGCAGATCATTTCTATACCAGATAAGCCCTGAAACCCAGAGGTGCCAGTCTCTCCAAGAACATCAACCAGTTTCATTCCTCTACCCCATAACATCAACATCCCTTTCCAGCATGAAGAAGTTAGAATGGTGATTGCCCAGATACCCCTGAAGATTGAAAGAATGATCAAATGAGAGGGAGGAGGTGTAGCTGAGAAATTAGGATTTAACAAATGACTATGACTACTGACTCATTATATAGATATTTCTTTTTAGTGTCTAGTGTTTTAGAGTAGCCAGAAGGAAATACCTGAAGTTGTTGAGCTGTAATGCAGTAGCCTTGATCTTTGATAATGATTTTATAACTATATAGTTTTTATCATGTGACCAAGTGATTGTAAAACCCTTGTGATGGACACTCCCTTTATCCAGTGTATGAGTAGGTGAGTAATAAAATAAAGACATACATGAAAAAAAATAGGTCTGGAATACAGAGAAAAAATACCCCTATGTAAACTATGGACAATGGTTATAGTACTACTTTAATAATCTTTCATCAACTGTAACAAATGTAACTACTGCTAAAATAATAGTGGAACTACAAAAAAATTGTTATCATAAAAAAATTAATGGTTCCATAGCAGGGCATCTTGCAACCAGAAAGTGTTCCTTCCTTTCCAGACCATTAGGAAAGACAGTCTCCTGATTTCATCAATCATACTTGGATTAAAATGGTTAATCAAGGAAAAAAAATACTATATGATTTTTATGGTGTGCCAGTTTGGATGTATTATGTCCCCCAAAAGGCCATGTTCTTTGATGCAGTCTTGTGGGGGTAGATGTATTAGTGCTGATTAGATTGGAATTCTTTGATTGAGTGTTTCCATGGAGATGTGACTCAATCAACTGTGAGTGAAACCTTTGATTGGATAATTTCCATGGAGGTGTTACCCCGCCCATTCAGGGTGGGTGTTAATTGGATCACTGGAGTCATATAAAGGAGTTCACAGACAGAAGGACCTAAGAGCAACTGAGAGTGATATTTTGAAGAGGAGCTGCAGCTAAGAGAGGACAAAATGCCCCAAGAGCAACATTTTGGAGAACAACATTTTGAAATGCAACCTGGGAGCAAGGAGATGCCAGTCATGTGCCTTCCCAGCTAACAGAGGTTTTCCGGACACCATTGGCCATCCTCCAGTGAAGGTACCCAATTGTTGATGCCTTACCTTGGACACTTTATGGCCTTAAGACTGTAACTGTGTAACCAAATAAACCCCCTTTATAAAAGCCAACCCATTTCTGGTGTTTTGCAAAATGGCAGCATTAGTGAACCAGAACAGATGGTTTTTTGGTAAATTTTTAAAAACTCTTTGTATAAGAAACTACTAGTGTAAAATATTAAACTGTATGTTGGTGTATGTAATAGTTATGACTCCTTCAAGAAGGAAGGAAGGAATTTCATTTTCAGAGAATGAAATTCTAGATTATGCCAATATGTAAACCTACTTCTTTAGCTGCCATTTCCTGTCTGCCACCCACAACAGGATTCTCTGCCAGTGTATGAACATCCTGTTAGATTTACTTCTCACCCTTGATTTTTTAAAATGTGATCATGTGCTTGCAGGTCCTAGGGTGCTAATGCTGCAAAGCTGAACATTTGCCCAGGGTATGTTTGTGTGTACTTCCAGGCTCAGTGCCCACATGACCTTGATTATATTTTAGCTATTTAAAAAGTGTCCAGTTGGAGGGTTTTGACAAGAAAAAATTATGTGCATGGTTTCTCTAATAGATTGATGTTTGATGCTGAGGGATTGTTCTTTTAGCAAACCCATGGATGGGTGTAGAAGGCTTCACATTCATTACACTAAATGGGGAAGTTTCAGCACTCTAGATCATGATGGCAAATCTCAACAAGATAGCTCTGGGATATTAGATGAGCTTTTCTTTAGCAAAAGTAATCTAGGTAAAAAATGAAATAATTGAATTGCTTTGTCTTCACAGTTTGTATTCTGTACCATGTAGTATTGCAATATTACATTCCATTTGTATCCTTCCTTAAGGAATAACTTTATGGTTTTCTACCTTCTGAGTGGGATGTTACAGAAGATAATGATTTTAAGAGATATTGGGATATATCCATGATTTTATTAATATGTTTATTTTAGAATAATCTTAAAATTAAAAAAATGATGTAGCAATTAAAAAATCATGGAGGGGGAAGATTGTGGGAAAATGACAGAGTAAGAATCTTTAGGAATTAGTCCCTCCATCAAAACAACTATTGAACAGGACGGAACTGTCTGAAGCAACTATTTTGAAACTCTGGAGTTCATCAGAACTGTGTACAGCATCCAGGGAAGAGCTGGTGGAAAATACTTGTAAATTGCAGTAAATGGTGATGAATTTCACCCTCTATGCAGGTGCTCCCATCCTCTACCCCTTAATGGTGTACCAGGCAGCAGTAGGGACTGCAGCCCAGGCTCCTGGTGTAGCTTGCTGGTGCCAGGGTGGGCTATAAGGACCTAGTCCTCCAAAATCTGGTGGGGTATAGTCTGATCACTGATCACTGCTTTGGATCAGCTACTTCAGATTACAGGGGGGCCAGCTCTGAGGGTGGCTGTTATTCCAACCCGCTCAGGCAAAAGCAGCAGAGGAGTCTTAAAGAGACAATAGCATTTTTTTCTTTTTCCTCTTTCTGTTCCATTATTAGGAACCAAAATAATTTGGAAAGACCACAAATTGATGGCTCCAGCCCTCAACAGCAACAACAGAAATTGTCTAGCACTGGTTCTGACTCTGCCTCTGCTATCTCTTTCCCATTGTCATGGCATCCTCAATCACCTCTTTGCACTATGTCCAGAGGACTTCTGAGGGCCCTGTGCAGCAGCACCTACATGGAGCTGAGACAGTACTGGGACCAGCACTAACAGTGTGACAATGAAGAACAAGAAAAATCACTGAAGAAAAGCTGTACTGGTATGTCAGAAATCTTTCCTTTTACACAACTGAAGAATAAATCTATGAACTCTTCAGCAAAAGTGGTGACATAAACAAAATTATGGGCCTGGATAAAATGAAAAAAGAAAACAGCATGTGGACTCTGTTTTGTGGAGTAGTATTCAAGAGCAGATACAAAAAATGCCATGCTTTACATAAATGGAACTCATCTAGATGACCAGCTCATTCACACAGACTGGGACACAGGCTTTAAGGAGGGCCAGCAAAACGGCCAGGGGTGATCTGAGAGCCAGGTATGAGATGAGTATTGGCAAGGCTATGATGCTGGGAAAGGAGGCTATGGAAAACTGGCACAAAGCCTGCGAGTGGGTGAGAGCCCCATCAGTGAAAAACTCACTCACTGGCCTGTTAAATTTGTTGAAGAGCAATACTGAAGGTGTGTGTTCTGGTTTGCTAGAGCTGCTGTTATGCAAAATACCATAAATGGATTGGCTTTTATAAAGGGGGCTTATTTTTTTTACAAATTTACATTCCTAAGGCCATAAATTGTTCAAACTAAGGCATCAACAAGAGGATACCTTCACTGAAGAACAGCCATTGGCATCTGGAAAACCCCTGTTGGATGGGAAGGCATGTGGCTGGGTCTGCTTTTCCTGGGTTGTGTTTCACCTCCTGCATATCAAAATGGCATCCTACAAAATGTCTCTGGGTTTGTCTCTCTTAGCTTCTCCAGAACAAATCCTGGCTAGTATCTCTTAGCATCAGCTGCTGTCTGGGCCTATGTGGCTCTTTTAAAAGGACTCCAGTGAACTAATCAAGACCCACACTGAATGGGGAGGGCCACACCTCCATGGAAATAATTCAATCAGAGTTATCACCTACAGTTGGGTGAGTCTCATCTCCATGGAAACAACCTAATCCAAATACCCCATAAGTTTGAATTAAAAGATCATGGCTCTTTTGGGGGGACATAATATATCCAAACTGGCACAGTCTACAAACCAGTCCATTTCTACCAACATTTGATTGATGTCTCTACTGAGCTGGAAGCCTCTTCATGGTTTTCCTCTCTGAAAATTATTAAAGGACAGAATCCAAAATAATGCTTTTAATTTTAGTCTTAGAATCTTGGCTATGTGTCAGATTACTAGAATGATTTTCTGTTACCAGATCAAAAATTGTATTCCATGATGACAGATTAGCTCTATGATGTTGATTAATCTGTCAGCCAAAAACATCACACTTCTTTTAGAAAGACTACAAAAATTAAAAATTTTGGTTTACCATGTTTTAGTCTAAGTAGGTTCATGATCTACATTGGGGCCTGGATTTTTTTTTTTTTAATTTTACATTTGCATGAGATTAATAAATGGAGTTTTGCTATGTAGTATAGCATTGCCCTACATTAGGAACAGATGTTTGACAACTGAATTTGCTTTCTATGTTGAATTCTAATCTCTAAAGGCAAATTTAGAGTCAAGGGGCCTACCTAAATGGTTGGTACAAAAGTGAAGCTTTAGACAGTTCCCAGGGAACACCACTTGCATCATGCTTTATAAGTTCCTTCAGGAAATGCTTTATAAGGTCCTTCAGGAAATGCAAGTGCATGACTCGAAGGGTATTTCTCAAAAGATGCACAAGTTATACCCAAAGCTAAAGAAAGCAAGAGTTCATGTAACTGAGAACTTCAAATGCTCCAGAGGGGGGCACTGTCAGTAGGAAATGTGATGAAATAATGAGGGATGAGTTGAAATATTGCCTTGAAACTATAAAGGTTGCTCTGAGGGCCATCAAATATATTCTTTTCATTTTAAGAGTGATCTTTGGAATGGAGTGGGTTTAAAGAGCTTGAAGATTGAGAAAATGCTTAACAAAATGATCATATAAGCTTCCCTCAGGAAATGTCTTTTACAGCCAATTCTCATATTGGAGTCTGTTTTGTCTTTATCCCAGGTCAAAGGAATTATACTTACTGAGGTTCAGAGCCTTAATAGTGAGCAGGTGCTCTCTACAGAGAGAGGAGTCTAGAGAATTTATTATGCATTTGTAAGGCAAGAAGCGATTTATCTGTAATACTTTGTGTGAACTGTTGCTCACTTAAAAATGCTAGTCTAGTATAAATTTCTCTGTTAAAAGTGAAGTGGTTTGTGATTGTTGGGACCAAAATAACTAACACAAACATATTTCATGTTACAGTAACTAGGTTTTCTCATGAAACTTAAACTGTTTATTTGGATTTTTAAAACAGCTATAACTAGTGGTAAGTACTTAAGAAGAAACATTTGCAAACATTTAACTTAATGAAGATATACTATTCATTTTTCTAATTTCTTTTTATAATATAGTTTCAGTTAATGTATTTTATATTCTTTCTTCTGTGACAAGTCACCTTTATTCAATAAAGTTGGACCAAATTACAAAAAAAATCTAGCAATCCCAGAGGATTGGGAGAACTAGATTTCCAGAGTTATAACAACATAACACTCAAAATATCCAGTTCTCAACAAAAAATTACAAAACACACAATGAAACAGAAACAGAAACAGTTTCCATACATAGGAAAATATAGTTTGTCAGACACCATTCCTGAGGAAGCTCATACTTTGGAACAAATAGTTAAAGACTTTAAGTTAGCTATTTTAACTACGTACAATGAGATAAAGGAAACCATATACAAAGAACTAAAGGAAATTAGGAAAACATTTTCTGACCAAAATAAAGAGAAGGAAATTATAAAACAAAACCAAACAGAAAATTTAGAGCTCCAAAGTACAGTAATTGAAATGAAAAAGTAATTAGATGACCACATGTGATGGCTAGGTTTATGTGTCAATTTGGCCAGATGGTGATGCCCAGGTGTCTGGTCAAGCATGCACTGGCCTAACCATTATTGCAAGAATATTTGTGGCTGGTTAATAAACCAGAAGGCTGGTTTATTAAATCATCAGTCAATTGACTGCATCTGTAGCTGATTCAATCAATGAAGGGCATGTCTTCCACAATGAGAGAATTCAATCAGCTGAATTTAATTCGATCAGCTGAAGACCCTTGTGCCAGTTTGAATGTATTATGTTCCCCCAAATGTCATTATCTTTGATGTAATCTTGTTTCAGAAGACCTATCAGTGCTAACTAGATTGTAATTCTTTGAGTGTTTCCATGGAGATGCACCCCACCCAACTGTGAGTGATGACTCTGGATAATTCCCAAGGATGTGTTGGCCTACCCATTGGGTGGGTCTGAATTAAATTACTGGTGCACTATATAAGAGCAGGCAGAAAGAGGGAGCTTGCTACAGCCAAGAGGGACACTTTGAAGAAAGCACAGGACCTGCAGATGAGAGCATGTTGAAGACAGCCATTGAAAGCAGACTCTTGCTCTGGAGAAGCTAAGAGAGGACAAATACCCCATGTGCAACTAAGAGTGACATTTTTGAGGAACTGCAGCCTAGAGAGGGACATCCTGGGAGAAAGCCATTTTGAAACCAGAACTTTGGAGCAGATGCCAGCCACGTACCTTCCTAGCTAACAGAGGTTTTCCGGACACCATTGGCCATCCTCCAGTGAAGGTTCCCGATTGCTGATGTGTTACCTTGGACACTTTATGGCCTTAAGACTGTAACTGTGTAACCAAATAAACCCCCTGTGCCAGTTTGAGTGTATTGTGTCCCCCAAATGCCATTATCTTTGTAGTCTTGTGTGGGGCAGAAGTTTTGGTGTTGGTTGGATTTGCTTGGAGTGTGCCCCACCCATCTGTGGGAGATAATTCTGATGAGATGTTCCCATGGAGGCGAGGCCCCACCCATTTGGGGTGGGCCTTGATCGGTGGAGCTATATAAATGAGCTAACTTGGGGGGAGAAAAGAGAGTGCAGCTGGGAGTGATGTTTTGAAGAGAAGCAAGCTTGCTGGAGAGGAACGTCCTGGGAGAAAGCCGTTTTGAGGCCGGAGCTTTGGAGCAGATGCCAGCTGCCTTCCTAGCTAACAGAGGTTTTCCGGAGGCCATTGGCCATCCTCCGGTGAGGGTACCCGATTGCTGATGTGTTGCCTTGGACGCTTTGTGGCCTTAAGACTGTAACTGTGTAGCGAAATAAATCCCCGTTTTATAAAAGCCAATCCATCTCTGGTGTTTTGCATTCTGCAGCATTAGCAAACTAGGACAGATTTTGGTACCAGAGAAGTGGGGTGCTTTTGCTGCTGAGTCTGCAAATACCAAACATGTTGGAACGGCTTTTTAAGTGGATAAGGGGAAGATTCTGGAAGAATTGTGAGGAGCTTGATAGAAAAGGCCAAAACTGCTTTAAAGAGACTGTTTGTGGAAATATGGACCCTAAAGATACTTCTGATGAGGACTTGAGCAGAAATGATGAATGTGTTGTTGCAAACTGGAAGAAAGGTGATCCTTGTTTTAAAGTGGCACAAAATTTGGCAAAATTGAGTCCTGGTGTCAGATGGAAGGAAGAATCTGGAAGCAACAACTTGGAATACTTAGCTGAGGAGATCTCCAGACTACGTGTGGAGGACATATCCTGGCTTCTCCTTGCAGTTTATAGTAAAATGCGAGCAGAGAGAGATAAACTTAGAACTGAACTCTTGGGTTCAAAGAAACCAGAAGTTGATGGCTTGGAAAATTACGGGCTTCCAGTGGGTAGAATCCCAGAAGCTACAGCCCAACCTGAGGACAAGCCAAGATTGGATAAGGAGTTAAGCAGAAAGGATTTGTGGAAACTCCTATTGTCTGATGGCTTTGACCCCTGCATGCTTCATGCAAAGCCAACAGAATTTTTGCGAGATCTTTATAGACAGAGCCATTGCCGGTCTGGACTGGAGGAGACAGACAAGGAAAAAATTAAAGGAAAAATCTCTTCAAAGACAGAGCCATGGAGGTTGAGGTCTGGAGTCAAGAGGTTTGGGGCTGGGAGAGCGGAGCAGCCCACATGCATGGAAAGGGTGAGTTTGCCCTGGAGGTCGAGGGCGGGCTTTCCGCCTCGATGCTCTGGAAGAGTTTTGCCACCCGAGGTCCCAAAGAGGGTGGAGCACATTCCCAGGGAATTGGGGAGAGCCTGGCTGCCACCCCACTGTTCTGAAGGGGTTGAGCGTGTGCCCCGGAGATGGAAGGGAATCCGGGAGCTGCCCCGATGTTTGAGGAGGGTGGGGCCGAGAAGGTGGTCTCCCCAATGTGTGGAAATGTTGGAGCACTCACCTAAGTGTTTGGAGAGGAACGGGCTGCTGAAAAGGCCCTTGGGAAGGGTTAGACTCCCGCTCTCTCAAGCCCCAAGGATGCAACATTGTTCTGTAAATGACTCTCAGACTTTGAAATCTAATGGACTTTGTCCTGTGGGTTTTAGGAACTGTTTTGCTCCTGTTAACCCTGTTTTCCTTACTGTTTCTCCTTATGGCAATGGAAATGTTTATCCTATGAATGTCTCTCCTTTGTATATTGGAAGCACATAACTTGTTCTAGGTTCACAGATCCACAGCTAGAGGGGAATTATGCCTTAGAACTGACCAAGCCTAAACTGATTTTGATGGGATTTTGTACTTAACTTTTGTTACTGAAATGATTTAAGTTTTTGTGATATTGTGATGGAATGAATATATTTTGTATTTGGAAAGATGATGTCATTTTGGGGTTCCAGGGGGTGGAATGTGCCAGTTTGAGTGTATTGTGTCCCCCAAATGCCATTATCTTTGTAGTCTTGTGTGGGGCAGAAGTTTTGGTGTTGGTTAGATTTGCTTGGAGTGTGCCCCACCCATCTGTGGGAGATAATTCTGATGAGATGTTCCCATGGAGGCGAGGCCCCACCCATTTGGGGTGGGCCTTGATCGGTGGAGCTATATAAATGAGCTAACTTGGGGGGAGAAAAGAGAGTGCAGCTGGGAGTGATGTTTTGAAGAGAAGCAAGCTTGCTGGAGAGGAACGTCCTGGGAGAAAGCCGTTTTGAGGCCGGAGCTTTGGAGCAGATGCCAGCTGCCTTCCTAGCTAACAGAGGTTTTCCGGAGGCCATTGGCCATCCTCCGGTGAGGGTACCCGATTGCTGATGTGTTGCCTTGGACGCTTTGTGGCCTTAAGACTGTAACTGTGTAGCGAAATAAATCCCCGTTTTATAAAAGCCAATCCATCTCTGGTGTTTTGCATTCTGCAGCATTAGCAAACTAGGACACCCCCTTTTATAAAAGCCAATCTATCTCTGGTGTTTTGCATTCCAGCAGCATTAGCAAACTAGAAAAGATTTGGTACCAGAGAAGTGGGGTGCTTTTGCTGCTGAGTTTGCAAATACCAAACATGTTGGAATGGCTTTTTAAATGGATAAGGGGAAGATTCTGGAAGAATTGTGAGGAGCTTGATAGAAAAGACCTAAACTGCTTTGAAGAGACTGTTTGTGGAAATATGGACTCTAAAGATAATTCTGACGAGGCCTTGAACAGAAATGATCACTGTGTTGTTGCGAACTGGAAGAAAGGCAATCCTTGTTTTAAAGTGGCAGAGAATTTGGCAAATTTGAGTCCTGGTGTCAGATGGAAGGAAGAATTTGAAAGTGACAACCTGGAATACTTAGCTGAGGAGATCTCCAGACTACGTGTGAAGGATGTACCCTGGCTTCTCCTTGCAGCTTATAGTAAAATGCGAGCAGAGAGAAATAAACTTAGAACTGAACACTTGGGTTCCAAGAAACCAGAAGCTGATGACTTGGAAAATTATGGGCTTCCAGGGGGTGGAATCCCAGAAGCTACAGCCCAACGTGAGGATGTTACCAAACATGGAACCCAGCCACCATTTCAGTACAAGCCAAGATTGGAAAAGGAGTTAAGCAGAAAGGATTTGTGGAAAGTCCTATTGTCTGATGGCTTTGACCCCTGTGTACTTCATGCAAAGCCAAGAGAATTTTTGTGAGATCTTTATAGACAGAGCCATTGCCAGTCTGGACTGGAGGAGACAGACAAGGAACAAATTGAAGGAAAAATTTCTTCAAAGACAGAGCCATGGAGGTTGAGGTCTGGAGTCAAGAGGCCTTGGACTGGGAGAGCAGAGTGGCCCACATGCATGGAAAGGGTGAGTTTGCCCTGGAGGTTGAGGGTGGGCATTCCACCTCGATGCTCTGGAAGAGTTTTGCCACCCCAGGTCCCAAAGAGGGTGGAGCACATTCCCAGGGAATTGGAGAGAGCCTGGCTGCCACCACACTGTTCTGAAGGGGTTGAGTGTGTGCCCCGGAGATGGAAGGGAATCCAGGAGCTGCCCCAATGTTTAAGGAGGGTGGGGCTGAGAAGGTGGTCTCCCCAATGTGTGGATATGTTGGAGCACTCACCCAAGTGTTTGGAGAGGAAAGGGCTGCTGCAAAGGCCCTTAGGAAGGGTTAGACTCCCACTTTCTGAAGACCCAAGGATGCAACGTCATTCTGCAAATGACTCTCAGACTTTGAAATCTAATGGAGTTTGCCCTGCAGGTTTTAGGAACTGTTTTGGTACTGTGAACCCTGTTTTCCTTACTGTTTCTCCTTATGGCAATGGTAATGTTTATCCCATGACTGTCCCTCCTTTGTATATTGAAAGCACATAACTTGTTCTAAGTTCACAGATCCACAGCTAAAGGAAAATTATGCCTTAGGATTGACCACACCTATAATTGGTTTTGATGGAATCTTGTTCTTAACTATTGTTACTGAAATGATTTAAGTTTCTGTGATATTGTTGTGGGATGAATGTATTTTGTATATGGAAAGATAATGCCATTTTGGGATACAGGGGGTGGAATGTGCCAGTTTGAATGTATTATGTTCCCCCAAATGCCATTATTTTTGATGTAATCTTGTGTGAGCAGACCTACCAGTGTTAATTAGATTGTAATTCTTTGAGTGTTTCCATGGAGATGTGCTCCACCCAGCTGTGGGTGATGACTCTGATTGGATAATTTCCAAGGAGGTGTTGGCCCACCCATTGGGTGGGTCTGAATTAAATTACTGGTGCACTATATAAGAGCAGGCAGAAAGAGGGAGCTTGCTACAGCCAAGAGGGACACTTTGAAGAAAGCACAGGAGCTGCAGATGAGAGACAGTTTGAAGATGGCTGTTGAAAGCAGACTCTTGCTCTGGAGAAGCTAAGAGAGGACAAATACCCCACATGCAACTAAGAGTGACATTTTTGAGGAACTGCAGCCTAGAGAGGAATGTCCTGGAAGAAAGCCATTTTGAAACCAGAACTTTGGAGCACATGCCAGCCACGTGCCTTCCCAGCTAACAGAGGTTTTCCAGACACCATTGGCCATCCTCCAGTGAAGGTACCCGATTGCTGATGTGTTACCTTGGACACTTTATGGCCTTAAGACTGTAACTGTGTAACCAAATAAACCCCCTTTTATAAAAGCCAATCCATCTCTGGTGTTTTGCATTCCAGCAGCATTAGCAAACTAGAACAACTCTTAAGGGAGAAGTAAGAAAACCTCCACTTCTTCAGCTAGCCAGGATCTCCTGAGGAGTTCATTGAACACCTTCATTGGAGTTGCCAGTTTGCTGCCTACCCTACAGAATTTGGTTTCATGCATACTGCCCTATGGAATTTGGACTCATGCATCCCCACAGTTACGTGAGACACTTTTATAAAATGTTATATTTACAGATATCTCTTTTTGGTTCTGTCTCCCTAGAGAACTTTAACTAATACACCATAGTAATGCAAAGTTTTAATAACAGGGAAAATTGTGTGAAGGGAATATATGTGAACTATGTATTTTCTGCATGATTTTTCTGTAAGCCTACAACTTCTCAAACAAAAAAGTAAAAAAAAACCTCAAATGGATTCAACAGCAGATTTGAACAGGTAGAAGAAATGATCAATATATATAAAGACAAGACGATTGAAACTATCCAATGTTAGGAGCAGAAATTAAAAAAATGATGAGAAATGGACACTGCCTGAGGGACCTGTGGGACACCATCAAGCATACAAACATAGGCATCATTGGAGTCCCAGAAGAACAAGAGAGAAAGGGGCAGAAAAAGTATTTGAAGAAATAATGGCTGAAAACTCCCCAAATCTGATGAAAGACATGAATATACATGTCCAGGAAGCTCAACAAACTCCAAGCAGGATAGACTCTAGGTGCTCTACAACAAGACACATTATAGCAAGTTTACCAAAATCCAAAGGCAAAGGTAGGATTTTTAAAGCAGCAAGAGAGATGCAACTTGTCATATACAAAGGATACCCTAATACGATTAACAGTGGATTTCTCATCAGAAACCATGTAGGCCAGAAGTCAGTGGGATGGCATATTTAAAATACCCAAAGAAAAAAATTGTTAGCCAAGAATTCTATATCCAGCAAAATTATCTTTCAAAGATAAAGGAGAAATTAAGACATCTAAAGATAAAAGCTGAAGGAGTTCTTTACCAGAAGACCTGCCCACAGTAAGTACTAAAGAGTATTCTTCAGGCTGAAACAAAAGGACACTAGACAGTAACTTGAAGACATAAGAAGAGATTAAAAAAATTGGTAAAGGTAACTACATAAGAAAATATAAAATCTTGTATTATTGTACTTCTGGTTTGTAACTGCTCCCCCCCATATGACTTAGACAAACATATAAAATGAAAATTAAAATCTATGTTAATGGAATACAACATATAAAGATACAATCTGGGGGAGGCTGGGCAAGACAGCAGAGTGGAGAGGTGTAGGTTTTAGTTACTCCTCCAGGGCAGTAGGTAGAAAGCCAGGAACTGCGTGGACCAGACACCGCAGAGCAATTTGACTTTGGGCATACTTCATACAACACTCATGAACATGTGGAACAGCTGAGATCAGCAAAATCTATAAGTTTTCACAGCCAGGGGACCTGGGCCCCTCCCTGCCAGGCTCAGTCCCTTGGGAGGAGGGGCCATCAGTGCTGGGAACAAGGAGGGAGAACTGCAGTTGCAGCTCTTATCGGAAACTCATTCTACTGATCTAAACTCCAAACATAGATACACTGAGACCAGACACTAGAGAATCCGGGGGCAGTCAGCCCAGTGGAGAGGAGATAGGGATAGCAAAAACAGCAAGGAAAACCCAAAAATAAAAGCAGAGACTTTTGGAGTCTGGTGAACATAGAATGGGGAAGGGCAGGGCTCAGGCAGAGTCAGGCTCATATGCAAATCCAGAAGGTGAGTTTCTTTGTCTGAAGAGCCTGTTTCTCTGCTCCCTTGATCATTCCATAATGGCCCTAATCTCCTTGTCTCTTAGCATTTCAATAGCCCATTAGATCCATAAGGAGGGCACTTCCTTTTTTTTTAAATCTTTTTCTCTTTCTCTAAAACAATTACTCTAAGTAGCTCATTACAGAAAGCCTCAAAGACTTGCAATTTGGGCCCAGACAAGAGCTGAGCTAAGAGCTCTGAGACACAAGGAAATAAGTCCAGTGGCTGAGGAAATTCACTAAACACAACTTCCAAAGAAAAGGGGGGTGTCCCCTTACAGCCATCTTCCCAGTGAGCAGGGAACGCACCTGCCCAGTACCAGCAACACAGCCCAGAGCTGGCCCAAACAACCCAGTGTGATGGGAAGTGTTTCCAACAACACACGCACACACCAAAAAATTGGGTGTGGACATTAGCCTTTACCGCATCCTCAGCTAATTGTCCCAGAATTGGGAAGGTGGAGCAGTGTGAAAAGGGGGAAATTAACATGCCCCACTCAGCCATTCTTTCAGTAGACTGGGAATGCCCCTACACAGCCCTGCAGCCCAGAACTGCCCTGGGGGGAGAGTGCTCACCTGTGACATAGCAGAGTCATCCCTCAAAACAGGACCTAGGAGTGCACAGCTTAGAAGAGGGAACCACTCGCAAGTCCCAGGGACCATACACCAATACCAAGGACTTGTGGGTCAGTGGCAGAGACAAACTGTGGCAAGACTGAACTGAAGGATTAGACTCTTGCAACAGCTTAAAATCTCCAGAAACACCAGGGAGATTTGATTATTAAAGCTGCCCCCCATCCCTAACCACTCTGACACACTCCCCATATACAGGGCAGGCAACACCAACTACACACACAAGCTTGGTGCACCAATTGGACCCCACAAGTCTCACACCGCCACTCATTACAATGACAAAGTGGGGGAGAACTGGGTTGAGGGGAATAAGCAGCTCGTGGATGCCACCTGCTAGTTAGTTAGAGAAAGTGTACTCCATGAAGCTGTAGATCTGACAAATTAGAGATAAGGGTTTTAATCAGTCTACAAATTCTAAAAGAACCCAATCAAGTTAAGCAAATGCCAAGAGGCCAAAAACAACAGAAAATGTTAAAGCATATGAAAAAAACAGACGATATGGATAACCCAAGCCCAAACACCCAAATCAAAAGATCAGAGAAGACACAGTACTTGGAACAATTAATCAAAGAACTAAAGATGAACAATGAGACCAAGGCACAGGATATAAAGGACATGAAGAAGAGCATGGCACAGGATATAAAGGACATGAAGAAGACCCTAGAAGAGCATAAAGAAGAAATTGCAAGTGTAAATAAAAAATATATGATCTTATGGAAATAAAAGAAACTGTTGACCAAATTAAAAAGATTCTGAATACTCATAGTACAAGACTAGAGGAAGCTGAACAGCGAATCAGTGACCTGGAGGACAACAGAATGGAAAATGAAAGAACAAAAGAAAGAATGGGGAAAAAATTGAAAAAATTGAAATTGATCTCAGGGATATGATAGATAATATAAAACATCCAAATATAAGATTCATTGGTGTTCCAGAAGGGGAAGAGAAGGGTAAAGGTCTAGGAAGACTATTCAAAGAAATTGTTGGGGAAAACTTCCCAAATCTTCTAAACACCATAAATACACAAATCATAAATGCCCAGTGAACTCCAAATAGAATAAATCCAAATAAACCCACTCTGAGACATATTCTGATCACACTGTCAAATACAGAAGAGAAGAAACAAGTTCTGAAAGCAGCAAGAGAAAAACAATTCACCACATACAAAGGAAACAGCATAAGACTAAGTAGTGACTACTCAGTGGCCACCATGGAGGCGAGAAGGCAGTGGCATGACATATTTAAAATTCTGAGAGAGAAAAATTGCCAACCAAGAATTCTTTACCCAGCAAAGCTCTCCTTCAAATTTGAGGGAGAGCTCAAATTTTTCACAGACAAATGCTGAGAGAATTTTCTAACAGGAGACCTGCACTACTTGAGATACTAAAGGAGCCCTACTGACAGGGAAACAAAGAAAGGAGAGAGAGAGAGATGGAGAAAGGTTCAGTATTAAAGAGATTCAGTATGGGTACATTAAAGGACATTAAGAGAGAGAGGGAAAAAATATATATGACAAACATAAACCAAAGGATAAGATGGCTGATTCAGGAAATGCCTTCACGGTTATAATGTTGAATGTGAATGGATTAAACTCCCAAATTAAAAGATATAGATTAGCAGAATGGATTTTAAAAATGAACCATCAATATGTTGCATACAAGAGACTCATCTTAGACATGGGGACACAAAGAAATTGAAAGTGAAAGGATGGAAAAAAATATTTCTTGCAAGCTACAGCCGAAAGAAAGCAGGAGTAGCAATATTAATCTCAGATAAAAAAGACTTTAAATGCAAGGATGTTATGAGAGACAAAGAAGGCCACTACATACTAATAAAAGGGGAAATTCAACAAGAAGAAATAACAATCAGAAATGTTTATGCACCCAATCAAGGTGTCACAAAATACATGAGAGAAACACTGGCAAAACTAAAGGAAGCAATAGATGTTTCCACAATAATTGTGGGAGACTTCAACACATCACTGTCTCCTATAGATAGATCAACCAGACAGAAGACCAATAAGGAAATTGAAAACCTAAACAATCTGATAAATGAATTGGATTTAACAGACATATATAGAACATTACATCCCAAATCACCAGGATACACATTCTTCTCTAGTGCTCATGGAACTTTCTCCAGAATAGATCATATGCTGGGATACAAAACAAGCCTCAACAAATTAAAAAAAAAATTGAAATTATTCAAAGCACATTCTGTGACCACAATGGAATACAATTAGAAGTCAATAACCATCAGAGACAGAAAATTCACAAAAGCTGGAGGTTAAACAACACACTCCTAAACAATCAGTGGGTTAAAGAAGAAATAGCAACAGAAATTGCTAAATATGTAGAGACAAATGAAAATGAAAACACAACATACACAAACCTATGGGATGCAGCAAAAGTGGTACTGAGGGGTAAATTTATAGCACTAAACACGTATATTAAAAAGGAAGAAAGAGCCAAAATCAAAGAACTCATGGATCAACTGAAGAAGCTAGAAAATGAACAGCAAGCAAATCCTAAACCAAATAGAAGAAATAACAAGGATTAAAGCAGAAATAAATGACATAGAGAACAAAAAAAAAAACAATAGAAAGAATAAATAACACCAAAAGTTGGTTCTTTGAGAAGATCAACAAGATTGACAAGCCCCTAGCTAGAATGACAAAATCAAAAAGAGAGAAGACCCATATAAACAAAATAATGAATGAGAAAGGTGACATTACTGTGGATCCTGAATAAATTTAAAAAAAATATAAGAGGATAATATGAACAACTGTATGCCAACAAACTGGATAACGTAGAGGAAATGGACAATTTCCTGGAAACATATGAACAACCTAGACTGACCAGAGAAGAAACAGAATACTTCAACCAACCCATCACAAGCAAAGAGATCCAATCAGTCATCAAAAAGCTTTCCACAAATAAATGCCCAGGGCCAGATGACTTCACAGGGGAATTCTACCAAAATTTTCAAAAAGAACTGACACCAATCTTACTTAAACTCTTTCAAAACATCGAAGAAAATGGAACACTGCCTAACTCATTTTACGAAGCTAACATCAATCCAATACCAAAACCAGGCAAAGATGCTACAAAAAAGGAAAACTACCGGCCAATCTCCCTAATGAATATAGATGCAAAAATCCTCAACAAAATACTTGCAAATTGAATCCAAAGACACATTAAAAAAATCATACACCATGACCAAGTGGGGCTCATTCCAGGCATGCAAGGATGGTTCAACATAAGAAAATCAATCAATGTATTACAACACATTAACAAATCAGAAGAGAAAAATCAAATGATCATCTCAATAGATGCTGAAAAAGCATTCGACAAAATCCAGGAAACTTCCTCAATATGATAGGGCATATATGAAAAACCCACAGCCAGCATAGTGCTCAATGGTGAGAGACTGAAAGCCTTCCCTCTAAGATCAGGAACAAGACAAGGATGCCTGCTGTCACCATTGTCATTCAACATTGTGCTGGAAGTGCTAGCCAGGGCAATCTGGCAAGACAAAGAAATAAAAGGCATCCAAATTTGAAAGGAAGAAGTAAAATTGTCATTGTTTGCAGATGATATGATCTTATATCTGGAAAACCCTGAGAAATCGATGGCACAGCTACTAGAACTAATAAACAAATTTAGCAAAGTAGCAGGATACAAGATTAATGCACATAAGTCAGTAATGTTTCTATATCCTAGAAATGAACAAATTGAAGAGACACTGAAGAAAAAGATACAATTTCAATAGCAACTAAAAAAATCAAGTGCCTAGGAACAAACTTAACCAAAGATGTACAGGACATATACAAAGAAAACAACATAACTCTACCAAAAGAAATAGAAGGGGACCTTAAAAGATGGAAAAATATTCCATGTTCATGGATAGGAAGGCTAAATATCATTAAGATGTCAATTCTACCCAAACTCATCTACAGATTCAATGCAATCCCAATCCAAATTCCAACAACCTACTTTGCAGACTTGGAAAAGCTAGTTATCAAATTTATTTGGAAAGGGAAGATGCCTCGAATTGCTAAAGACACTCTAAAAAAGAAAAACAAAGAGGGAGGACTTACACTCCCCGACTTTGAAGCTTATTATAAAGCCACAGTTGTCAAAACAGCATGGTACTGCCAGAAAGATAGACATATTGATCAATGGAATTGAATTGAGAATTCAGAGATAGACCCCCAGATCTACAGCCCACTGATCTTTGATAAGATCCCCAAAGCCACTGAACTGGGACATAACAGTCTTTTCAACAAATGGGGCTGGGAGAGTTGGATATCCATATCCAAAAGAATGAAAGACAGCCCCTACCTCACATCCTAAACAAAGATTAACTCAAAGTGGATCAAAGATCTCAGTATAAAAAAATAGTACCATAGGAGGCGGGGCAAGATGGCAGACTGGTGAGCTGTATGTTTTAGTTACTCCTCCAGGAAAGTAGGTAAAAAGCCAGGAACTGCGTGGACTGGACACCACAGAGCAATCTGTCTTTGGGCATACTTCATACAACACTCATGAAAACGTGGAACTGCTGAGATCAGCGAAATCTGTAAGTTTTTGCGGCCAGGGGACCCGCGCCCCTCCCTGCCAGGCTCAGTCCCGGGGGAGGAGGGGCTGTCAGCTCCAGGAAGGAGAAGGGAGAATTGCAGTGGCTGCTCTCATCGGAAACTCATTCTACTGATTCAAACTCCAACCATAGATAGACTGAGGCCAGACACCAGAGACTCTGAGAGCAGCCAGCCCAGCAGAGAGGAGACGGGCATAGAAGGAAAACAACACGAGAAGCTCCAAAGTAAAAGCAGAGGATTTTTGGAGTTCTGGTGAACACAGAAAGGGGAAGGGCGGAGATCAGGCCTTGAGGCGCATATGCAAATCCCGAAGCAAGGCTGATCTCTCTGCCCAGGGCACCTTTCCTTAATGGCCCTGGTTGCTTTGTCTATTAGCATTTCAATAACCCATTAGATCTCTGAGGAGGGCCGTTTTTTTTTTTTTTTTTTTTTTTTTTTTTTTTTTTTTTTTAAATCCTTTTTGCTTTTTCTAAAACAATTACTCTAAGAAGCTCAATACAGAAAGCTTCAAAGAATTGAAATTTGGGCACGTCAAGTCAAGAGCAGAAATAAGAGAGCTCTGAGACAAAAGGCAATAATCCAGTGGCTGAGAAAATTCACTAAACAACACAACTTCCCAAGAAAAGGGGGGTGTCCGCTCACAGCCACCATCCTGGTGGACAGGAAACACTCCTGCCCATCGCCAGCCCCATAGCCCAGAGCTGCCCCAGACAACCCAGTGTGACGGAAGTGCTTCAAATAACAGGCACACACCACAAAACTGGGCGTGGACATGAGCCTTCCCTGCAACCTCAGCTGAATGTCCCAGAGCTGGGAAGGGGGAGCAGTGTGAATTAACAGAGCCCCATTCAGCCATCATTTGAGCAGACTGGGAGCCTCCCAACACAGCCCAGCAGCCCAGAACTGCCCTGGGGGGACGGCACTCACCTGTGACATAGCACAGTCATCCCTCAACAGAGGACCCGGGGTGCACAGCCTGGAAGAGGGGCCCACTTGCAAGTCTCAGGAGCCATACGCCAATACCAAAGACTTGTGGGTCAGTGGCAGAGACAAACTGTGGCAGGACTGAACTGAAGGATTAGACTATTGCAGTAGCTTTAAAACTCTAGGATCATCAGGGAGATTTGATTGTTAGGGCCACCCCCCCTCCCCGACTGCCCAGAAACACGCCCCACATACAGGGCAGGCAACACCAACTACACACGCAAGCTTGGGACACCAATTGGGCCCCACAAGACTCACTCCCCCACTCACCAAAAAGGCTAAGCAGGGGAGATCTGGCTTGTGGAGAACAGGTGGCTCGTGGACGCCACCTGCTGGTTAGTTAGAGAAAGTGTACTCCACGAAGCTGTAGATCTGATAAATTAGAGATAAGGACTTCAACTGGTCTACAAACCCTAAAAGAACCCTATCAAGGACAGCAAATGCCACGAGGCCAAAAACAACAGAAAATTATAAAGCATATGAAAAAACCAGACGACATGGATAACCCAAGCCCAAGCACCCAAATCAAAAGACCAGAAGAGACACACCTAGAGCAGCTACTCAAAGAACTAAAGATGAACAATGAGACCCTAGTACGGGATATGAAGGAAATCAAGAAGACCCTAGAAGAGCATAAAGAAGACATTGCAAGACTAAATAAAAAAATGGATGATCTTATGGAAATTAAAGAAACTGTTGACCAAATTAAAAAGATTCTGGACACTCATAGTACAAGACTAGAGGAAGTTGAACAACGAATCAGTGACCTGGAAGATGACAGAATGGAAAATGAAAGCATAAAAGAAAGAATGGGGAAAAAAATTGAAAAACTCGAAACGGACCTCAGGGATATGATAGATAATATGAAACGTCCAAATATAAGACTCATTGGTGTCCCAGAAGGGGAAGAAAAGGGTAAAGGTCTAGGAAGAGTATTCAAAGAAATTGTTGGGGAAAACTTCCCAAATCTTCTAAACAACATAAATACACAAATCATAAATGCTCAGCGAACTCCAAATAGAATAAATCCAAAAAAACCCACTCCGAGACATATACTGATCACACTGTCAAACATAGAAGAGAAGGAGCAAGTTCTGAAAGCAGCAAGAGTAAAGCAATTCACCACATACAAAGGAAACAGCATAAGACTAAGTAGTGACTACTCAGCAGCCACCATGGAGGCGAGAAGGCAGTGGCACGATATATTTAAAATTCTGAGTGAGAGGAATTTCCAGCCAAGAATACTTTATCCAGCAAAGCTCTCCTTCAAATTTGAGGGAGAGCTTAAATTTTTCACAGACAAAGAAATGCTGAGAGAATTTGCTAACAAGAGACCTGCCCTACTGGAGATACTAAAGGGAGCCCTACAGACAGAGAAACAAAGACAGGACAGAGAGACCCGGAGAAAGGTTCAGTACTAAAGAGATTCGGTATGGGTACAATAAAGGATATTAATAGAGAGAGGGAAAAATATGGCAAACATAATCCAAAGGATAAGAGGGCCGATTCAAGAAATGCCTTCACGGTTTTAACGTTGAATGTAAATGGATTAAACTCCCCAATTAAAAGATATAGATTCGCAGAATGGATCAAAAAAAATGAACCATCAATATGTTGCATACAAGAGACTCATCTTAGACACAGGGACACAAAGAAACTGAAAGTGAAAGGATGGAAAAAAATATTTCATGCAAGCTACAGCCAAAAGAAAGCAGGTGTAGCAATATTAATCTCAGATAAAATAGACTTCAAATGCAGGGATGTTTTGAGAGACAAAGAAGGCCACTACATACTAATAAAAGGGGCAATTCAGCAAGAAGAAATAACAATCGTAAATGTCTATGCACCCAATCAAGGTGCCACAAAATACATGAGAGAAACATTGGCAAAACTAAAGGAAGCAATTGATGTTTCCACAATAATTGTGGGAGACTTCAACACATCACTCTCTCCTATAGATAGATCAACCAGACAGAAGACCAATAAGGAAATTGAAAACCTAAGCAATCTGATAAATGAATTAGATTTAACAGACATCTACAGGACATTACATCCCAAATCACCAGGATACACATACTTTTCTAGTGCTCACGGAACTTTCTCCAGAATAGATCATATGCTGGGACATAAAACAAGCCTCAATAAATTTAAAAAGATTGAAATTGTTCAAAGCACATTCTCTGACCACAATGGAATACAATTAGAAGTCAATAACCATCAGAGACTTAGAAAATTCACAAATACCTGGAGGTTAAACAACACACTCCTAAACAATCAGTGGGTTAAAGAAGAAATAGCAAGAGAAATTGCTAAATATATAGAGACGAATGAAAATGAGAACACAACATACCAAAACCTATGGGATGCAGCAAAAGCAGTGCTAAGGGGGAAATTTATAGCACTAAACGCATATATTAAAAAGGAAGAAAGAGCCAAAATCAAAGAACTAATGGATCAACTGAAGAAGCTAGAAAATGAACAGCAAACCAATCCTAAACCAAGTAGAAGAAAAGAAATAACAAGGATTAAAGCAGAAATAAATGACATAGAGAACAAAAAAACAATAGAAAGGATAAATATCACCAAAAGTTGGTTCTTTGAGAAGATCAACAAGATTGACAAGCCCCTAGCTAGACTGACAAAATCAAAAAGAGAGAAGACCCATATAAACAAAATAATGAATGAAAAAGGTGACATAACTGCAGATCCTGAAGAAATTAAAAAAATTATAAGAGGATATTATGAACAACTGTATGGCAACAAACTGGATAATGTAGAAGAAATGGACAATTTCCTGGAAACATATGAACAACCTAGACTGACCAGAGAAGAAATAGAAGACCTCAACCAACCCATCACAAGCAAAGAGATCCAATCAGTCATCAAAAATCTTCCCACAAATAAATGCCCAGGGCCAGATGGCTTCACAGGGGAATTCTACCAAACTTTCCAGAAAGAACTGACACCAATCTTACTCACTCAAACTCTTTCAAAACATTGAAAAAAATGGAACACTACCTAACTCATTTTATGAAGCTAACATCAATCTAATACCAAAACCAGGCAAAGATGCTACAAAAAAGGAAAACTACCGGCCAATCTCCCTAATGAATATAGATGCAAAAATACTCAACAAAATACTTGCAAATCGAATCCAAAGACACATTAAAAAAATCATACACCATGACCAAGTGGGGTTCATTCCAGGCATGCAAGGATGGTTCAACATCAGAAAAACAATCAATGTATTACAACACATTAAAAACTCGAAAGGAAAAAATCAATTGATCATCTCAATAGATGCTGAAAAAGCATTTGACAAAATCCAACATCCCTTTTTGATAAAACACTTCAAAAGGTAGGAATTGAAGGAAACTTCCTCAACATGATAAAGAGCATATATGAAAAACCCACAGCCAGCATAGTACTCAATGGTGAGAGACTGAAAGCCCTCCCTCTAAGATCAGGAACAAGACAAGGATGCCCGCTGTCACCACTGTTATTCAACATTGTGCTGGAAGTGCTAGCCAGGGCAATCCGGCAAGACAAAGAAATAAAAGGCATCCAAATTGGAAAAGAAGAAGTAAAACTGTCATTGTTTGCAGATGATATGATCTTATATCTAGAAAACCCTGAGAAATCAACGATACACCTACTAGAGCTAATAAACAAATTTAGCAAAGTAGCGGGATACAAGATTAATGCACATAAGTCAGTAATGTTTCTATATGCTAGAAATGAACAAACTGAAGAGACACTCAAGAAAAAGATACCATTTTCAATAGCAACTAAAAAAATCAAGTACCTAGGAATCAACTTAACCAAAGATGTAAAAGACCTATACAAAGAAAACTACATAACTCTACTAAAAGAAATAGAAGGGGACCTTAAAAGATGGAAAAATATTCCATGTTCATGGATAGGAAGGCTAAATGTCATTAAGATGTCAATTCTACCCAAACTCATCTACAGATTCAATGCAATCCCAATCAAAATTCCAACAACCTACTTTGCAGACTTGGAAAAGCTAGTTATCAAATTTATTTGGAAAGGGAAGATGCCTCGAATTGCTAAAGACACTCTAAAAAAGAAAAACGAAGTGGGAGGACTTACACTCCCTGACTTTGAAGCTTATTATAAAGCCACAGTTGCCAAGACAGCATGGTACTGGCACAAAGATAGACATATAGATCAATGGAATCGAATTGAGAATTCAGAGATAGACCCTCAGATCTATGGCCGACTGATCTTTGATAAGGCCCCCAAAGTCACCGAACTGAGCCATAATGGTCTTTTCAACAAATGGGGCTGGGAGAGTTGGATATCCATATCCAAAAGAATGAAAGAGGACCCCTACCTCACCCCCTACACAAAAATTAACTCAAAATGGACCAAAGATCTCAATATAAAAGAAAGTACCATAAAACTCCTAGAAGATAATGTAGGAAAACATCTTCAAGACCTTGTATTAGGAGGCCACTTCCTAGACTTTACACCCAAAGCACAAGCAACAAAAGAGAAAATAGATAAATGGGAACTCCTCAAGCTTAGAAGTTTCTGCACCTCAAAGGAATTTCTCAAAAAGGTAAAGAGGCAGCCAACTCAATGGGAAAATATTTTTGGAAACCATGTATCTGACAAAAGACTGATATCTTGCATATACAAAGAAATCCTACAACTCAATGACAATAGTACAGACAGCCCAATTATAAAATGGGCAAAAGATATGAAAAGACAGTTCTCTGAAGAGGAAATACAAATGACCAAGAAACACATGAAAAAATGTTCAGCTTCACTAGCTATTAGAGAGATGCAAATTAAGACCACAATGAGATACCATCTAACACCGGTTAGAATGGCTGCCATTAAACAAACAGGAAACTACAAATGCTGGAGGGGATGTGGAGAAATTGGAACTCTTATTCATTGTTGGTGGGACTGTATCATGGTTCAGCCACTCTGGAAGTCAGTCTGGCAGTTCCTTAGAAAACTAGATATAGAGCTACCATTCGATCCAGCGATTGCACTCCTCGGTATATACCCGGAAGATCGGAAAGCAGTGACACGAACAGATATCTGCACGCCAATGTTCATAGCAGCATTATTCACAATTGCCAAGAGATGGAAACAACCCAAATGTCCTTCAACAGATGAGTGGATAAATAAAATGTGGTATATACACACGATGGAATACTACGCGGCAGTAAGAAGGAACGATCTGGTGAAACATATGACAACATGGATGAACCTTGAAGACATAATGCTGAGCGAAATAAGCCAGGCACAAAAAGAGAAATATTATATGCTACCACTAATGTGAACTTTGAAAAATGTAAAACAAATGGTTTATAATGTAGAATGTAGGGGAACTAGCAGTAGAGAGCAATTAAGGAAGGGGGAACAATAATCCAGGAAGAACAGATAAGCTATTTAACGTTCTGGGGATGCCCAGAAATGACTATGGTCTGTTAATTTCTGATGGTTGTAGTAGGAACAAGTTCACTGAAATGTTGCTATATTATGTAACTTTCTTGGGGTAAAGTAGGAACATGTTGGAAGTTAAGCAGTTATCTTAGGTTAGTTGTCTTTTTCTTACTCCCTTGCTATGGTCTCTTTGAAATGCTCTTTTATTGTATGTTTGTTTTCTTTTTAACTTTTTTTTTCATACAGGTGATTTGAAAAAAGAAGGGAAAGTTAAAAAAAAAAAAAAAAAAAAAAAAAAGAAAAAAGACAAACAAGGGAAAAAAAAAAAAAAAAAGATGTAGTGCCCCCTTGAGGAGCCTGTGGAGAATGCAGGGGTATTCGCCTACCCCACCTCCATGGTTGCTAACATGACCACAGACATAGGGGACTGGTGGTTTGATGTGTTGAGCCCTCTACCATAAGTTTTACCCTTGGGAAGACGGTTGCTGCAAAGGAGAGGCTAGGCCTCCCTGTATTTGTGCCTAAGAGTCTCCTCCTGAATGCCTCTTTGTTGCTCAGATGTGGCCCTCTCTCTCTGGCTAAGCCAACTTGAAAGGTGAAATCACTGCCCTCCCCCCTACGTGGGATCAGACACCCAGGGAAGTGAATCTCCCTGGCAACGTGGAATATGACTCCCAGGGAGGAATGTAGACCTGGCACCGTGGGACGGAGAACATCTTCTTGACCAAAAGGGGGATGTGAAAGGAAATGAAATAAGCTTCAGTGGCAGAGAGATTCCAAAAGGAGCCGAGAGGTCACTCTGGTGGGCACTCTTATGCACACTTTAGACAACCCTTTTTAGGTTCTAAAGAATTGGGGTAGCTGGTGGTGGATACCTGAAACTATCAAACTACAACCCAGAACCCATGAATCTCGAAGACAGTTGTATAAAAATGTAGCTTATGAGGGGTGACAATGGGATTGGGAAAGCCATAAGGACCAAACACCACTTTGTCTAGTTTATGGATGGATGTGTAGAAAAGTAGGGGAAGGAAACAAACAGACAAAGGTACCCAGTGTTCTTTTTTACTTCAATTGCTCTTTTTCACTCTAATTATTATTCTTGTTATTTTTGTGTGTGTGCTAATGAAGGTGTCAGGGATTGATTTAGGTGATGAATGTACAACTATGTAATGGTACTGTAAACAATCGAAAGTACAATTTGTTTTGTATGACTGCGTGGTATGTGAATATATCTCAATAAAATGATGATTAAAAAAAAAAAAAAAAATAGTACCATAAAACTCCTAGAACATAATGTAGGGAAACATCTTCAAGACCTTGTATTAGGTGGCCACTTCCTAGACTTTACACCCAAAGCACAAGCAACAAAAGAAAAAATAGATAAATGGGAACTCCTCAAACTTAGAAGTTTCTGTACCTCAAAGGAATTTCTCAAAAAGGTGAAGAGGCAGCCAACTCAATGGGAAAAAGTTTTGGAAACCATGTATCTGACAAAAGACTGATATCTTACTTATATAAAGAAATCCTACAACTCAATGACAATAGTACAGACAGCCCAATTATAAAATGGGCAAAAGATATGAAAAGACAGTTCTCTGAAGAAGAAATACAAATGGCCAAGAAACACATGAAAAAATGTTCAGCTTCACTAGCTATTAGAGAGATGCAAATTAAGACCACAATGAGATGCCATCTCACACCAATTAGAATGGCTGCCATTAAACAAACAGGAAACTACAAATGCTGGAGGGGATGTGGAGAAATTGGAACTCTTATTCATTGTTGGTGGGACTGTATAATGGTTCAGCCACTCTGGAAGTCAGTCTGGCACTTCCTTAGAAAACTAGATATAGAGTTACCGTTCGATCCAGCGATTGCACTTCTCGGTATATACCCGGAAGATCGGAAAGCAGTGACACGAACAGATATCTGCACGCCAACGTTCACAGCAGCATTATTCACAATTGCCAAGAGATGGAAACAACCCAAATGTCCTTTAACAGATGAGTGGATAAATAAAATGTGGTATATACACACGATGGAATACTACACGGCAGTAAGAAGGAACGATCTCGTGAAACATATGACAACATGGATGAACCTTGAAGACATAATGCTGAGCGAAATAAGCCAGGCACAAAAAAACAAATATTATATGCTACCACTAATGTGAACATTGAAAAATATAAAACAAATGGTTTATAATGTAGAATGTAGGGGAACTAGCAATAGAGAGCAATTAAGGAAGGGGGAACAATAATCCAAGAAGAACAGATAAGCTATCATGGGTAAATTTAACGTTCTGGGAATGCCCAGGAATGACTATGGTCTGTTAATTTCTGATGGGTATAGTAGGAACAAGTTCACAGAAATGTTGCTACATCAGGTTATTTTCTTGGGGTAGAGTAGGAACATGTTGAAAGTAAAGTAATTATCTTAGGTTAGTTGTCTTTTTCTTACTCCCTTGTTATGGTTTGTTTGAAATGTTTTTTTATTGTATGTTTTTTTTTTAATTTTTTTTGATATAGTTGATTTTAAAAAAAAGAGTTAATAAAAAAAAAACAATGAAAAAAATATGCAGAGCCCCCTTGAGGAGCTGGTGGAGAATGCAGGGGTATTGAGCTTCTCCACCTCGATGGTTGCTGATGTGCTCACAGGCGTAGGGGACTGGTGGTTTGATGGGTTGAGCCCTCTACCACAGAACTTGCCCTTGGGAAGACTGTTGCTGCAAAGAGAGGCTAGGCCTCCCTATAATTGTGCCTAAGAGCCTCCTCCTGAATGCCTCTTTGTTGCTCAGATGTCGCCCTCTCTCTCTAGCTAAGCCAACTTGAAAGGTGAAATCACTGCCCTCCCCCCTACGTGGGATCTGACACCCAGGGGAGTGAATCTCCCTGGCAACGTGGAATATGACTCCCGGGGAGGAAGCTAGACCCGGCATCATGGGATGGAGAACATCTTCTTGACCAAAACGGGGATGTGAAAGGAAATAAAATAAGCTTCAGTGGCAGAGAGATTCCAAAAGGAGCCAAGAGGTCACTCTGGTGGGTACTCTTATGCACAATATAGACAACCCTTTTTACGTTCTAATGAATTGAAATAGCTACCAGTAAATACCTGAAACTATCAAACTACAACCCAGAACCCATGAATCTTGAAGATGATTGTACAGAAATGTAGCTTATGAGGGGTGACAATGTGATTGGGAAAGCCATAAGGACCACACTCCCCTTTGTTCAGTGTATGGATGGATGAGTAGAAAAATGGGGGAAGGAAATAAACAAACAAACAAACAGACAAAGGCCGCCAGTGCTCTTTTTTACTTTAATTGCTCTTTTTCACTTTAATTTTTATTCTTGTTATTTTTGTGTGTGTGGCAATGAAGGTGTCAGGGATTGATTTTGGGGATAAATGCACAACTATGTGGTGGTACTGTGAACAACTAAACATACATTTTGTTTTGTATGACTGCATGGTATGTGAATATATCTCAATAAAATGAATAAAAAAAGATATAATCTGTGAAAATACCAATAAAAAATGGGAGGGAAGGAGATAGATATGAGTAGACAGTACTAGTACTAATGAAACTACATTGGTACTAGTTGAACTAGATTGATATTAGTTTAATGTGTTCACTGTAATTACAAAAATAACTAAAAATTATAGAGAAAAGGAAAGAAGGTAATCAAAATGGTATACTACAAAAACCACAAAAAAGTAACTATGATGGTTTGAAGCTGTTATGTACCCCAGAATATCATGTTCTTAAAGCTAATCCATTCCTGTGGGTATTAACCTAAGGTATGTGGGACCTTTTGATTAGATTATGTCAGTTAAGGCATGCCCCAGGTTGGTCTTAATCCTCTTACTGGAGTCCTTTATAAAAGGATGAAATACAGAGAAAGAACAGAATAGGAGAGAGAAGGACACACACACAGAAGCTCAGAAAGAAAGCTAAAAATGGAGAATTCAGAAGCTGAAAGCAATGAAACCCAGGAGAGAAGGAAGAGACCAGCAGACCCACCATGTGCCTTCACATGTGGCAGAAGAGCTGAGGATCACTGACAGCCTGTCTTCAGAGTCCAGGTTTCATCTTGATGATGCCATGATTTGGACATTTTCATGGCCTCAGAACTGTAAGCCTGTAAATTAGTAAATCCCATTGTAAAAGACAACCCAGTTCTGGTATATTGAATTTTGGCAACTTCAGCAAACTAAAACAGCAACCAAATACAAAAAAGTCAGTAATGGAGTAACTTCAATGGATTTTTAGATTTTACACCAAACATGCAAGCAACAAAAGTAAAACTAGATGAAATGGAATGCACTCCATAAAAATTAAAAACTTTGTGCATCAAAAGGACATTATCAAGAGAGTGAAAAGACAACCTATAGAATGGGAGAAAATATATGGAAACCATATATCTGACAAGGGTTTTATATCTGGAGTATACAAAGATTCCTACAACTCAACAAGAAAAAGATAAAAAACCTAATAAAAAATGGGCCAAAGATTTGAATAGACATTTCTCTAAAGAAGATATTTAAATGAACAATAAGTATATGAAAAGATGGGCAACATCATTATTAATAAAAGAAATGCAAATTAAACTGCAATAAGATACCACCTCTCACCCATTAGGATAGTTATTATTTTAAAAACTGAAAATAAATGTTGGTGAGGATATGCAGAATAGGAACTCTTGCACATTGTTGGTGGGAATGTAAAATGGTACAGCCACTGTGGAAAACAGTTTGACGGCTCCTCAGAAAGTTAAACATAGAATTATCACATGACCTTGCAATCACATTCTTAGGAATATATCCAAAACAGTCGAAAGCAGGGTCTTGGATGACTAATGTTCATCACAGCATTAGTCACAATTGCCAAAATTTGGAAGCAACCCAAGTATCTATCAACAGATAAATGGATAAACAAAATGTGGCATATACATACGATGGAATATTGTTCAGTTGCAAAAAGAAGTGAAGGGCTGGTACATGCTATAACATGGATGAACCCTGAAGGCATCAGGTTGAGTGAAATAAGCCAGACACAAAGGCACAAATATTGTATGATTTATCTTATATTAAATACTTAGTATAAGCAGATTCATAGAGACAGATATCAGAGTGGTGGCTACCAGGGATGGGGTGAGGGAAAGGAGAGTTATTGCTAAATGAGTATTATGAAAATAGTCTAGAAATACACAGATGGTGAAAGTTAGAGTATTGTCAATATACTTAATACAAAATAGTTGTCCACTTAATATGGTTAAAATGATTTTATGTTATATATATTTTACTACAATTAAAAATAAATTATTTAAGAAAACAAGTCAGGGAGAATGAGTTTGTAGATAACTAGATGGATTAATTGAGAAATATAAATCCTAATTAAGGTCTTTGGTTATTTTAATGGTAAGTGATTTGGAGGAACAAGCAGACTTAATCGTCCCCCTGGGAAAGTCTCCATTCTTCCTGTTCTTGTCTTCTGGCCCTCATATATAGCCTTCGTGTGACAAAGTAAGAGTTTGAAATTAAATTTGGAATGCTGCTTCACTGAAGATAATGTCATCAATTTACATGATGATCTACCTCTATTTGTCCTGTAGTCTATTAAACTCAAAGTGCTTCTCCTCTATACACTGAAACTTTTGTCACCTGGTTCATAATCTTTATCTTCACCCCAATTCTCACCCTCAGTACAATATTTCTTTGCCCTCATCTACAGAACTTCCACTCACTCCTCCTCATGGGATGACAGTTTTCTTCTCCATCTCACTCATTCATTGAACAAACATTTATTGAGTGCTGTATGTTAGGATGGGCTAGATTATTTTGTAGTAGCAAATATCCCCAAGATCACAGTGGCTTAACATAACAAATATTAGCTTTTTGCTCATGCTACATGTCCAAAAGTGGCCTACAGGGGGCTCATCTTTTTATATAGTCACTCAGAGACTCAGCCTAAATAAAGCTCTATCATCATCTAGCTGTACCATCTGGAACATATGGCCTTCCTGGTCACCATCTCAGGAGAAGACATAACTGGCTGATCTCACACCAACAATTAAAGCTTTGGTGCAGATGTGACACACATAATTTCTACTCATAGCCCAGTGGCAAGAACTAGTCACATATCTTCACTTAACTGCAGGGGAGCAGACACATGTAATTTTTCTCTATGCCTGGAAGGAGAGAAAAACTGGAGATTGGTGAATACATCAGTTTCTACCACAAATGTCTACTATACGCAAGAGTTTTTTCTGGGTGCTAGGGATATAGCAGGGAAAAAGACAGACAGGTCTTTATTGTCTTAGATCTTACCTTATAATTTGGTATATATCTAATAAATAAGTAAATATATCCTGAAACATTCTCTTCTCTTGTCTTCCCTTGTTACCACTGGTTTTTTTTCAACTTCTGTGGTTTTCTTTGTGGTCTCTTTTGCAATCTTCACTTTTATCTGCCTGTTCTTAAATATCAGTGTTCCTCAGAAGAAACAAATATATACAACACCCAGATAACTTTTTTGTTAAAAATGACTGTGGAGAATTCCCCATTCCCTACATCCAATAAGGCACAAAGTCCTGTGCATTGTACTTTCTAAAAGCTTCTCAAATCTGACCATTTCCCTCCATTTCTACAATATCCACCCTAGTCCAGCTCACCATCATTTTTAACATGGTGATTTTAGTAGTCGCCAGGCTGGTCTCCCTGTTCTTGCTGTTGGCCTCTTATATATTAATCTCCATTCTAAGGCCAAAATAGTCTTTCTACAAAGTACAACTTTGACTCCTCTCTCTCTCTCTCTCTCTTTCTCAATCTCTCTCCCCCCCCCCCCACTCCCCCCCCGCCCCCCACACACACATACACACCAGTATTGCTTAAAACCCTTCAGTGGCTCCCCATTGCCCTTAAAGTCCAGTGTCCAAAAGCTTTTACATGGTTTATAAAACCCTGAAAGTTATGCCCCATATATACCATTCTAGTCTTATTTTTGGCACTCTACCTTTTCATCTACTCTCTAGCCAACTCTGCCTTTCTTCTAATTATTCTGTAATTCCAGAAACTCATAACTCTAGGCTTCTTCAGATGTTGTTCCCTTTGTCTTGAATGTCTTCCTGCTCCCTTTCTTTACCTAATATTTGCTCACCTCACTTACTAAGCCTTTTGGTTTTCATTGTAAAGGTCCCATACACAGGGAAGCCTTTGCTGTTCTCTCAACTCAGATGAGATCAGGTTTTTGGGCGTTTATAAATCTCTGTACCTGTCCTTTATAAAAGCTAGTACAATCTGTAAGTACATGATTGTTTAATGAATACCTCCCCTCACTAGATTTGAAAGCTCCATGAGGACAGGGACCATGTCTGTTGTTTGCTCATAATGAAAACTTTTGTGACTTGCATGTTCCTGACACAGAGTAGGAGCTCAAAGATATTTATTGAATGAATGAGTCCTTTCTCAGTATTGATCATGGTATGAAAGAACTCACTACACTTGTTTCAGCTAAAAAAAAGCTTGCAATTTTTCAAAAGTAATCTTTGCTAAGAAAGTAAGGGAAAATAAACACATAGTAATGTGGGATTACAGATTACAGGTTTCTCATCCACATTTTTAAACTCTAGCTTGGATTTATTTGGCTTGCCCAGTTTGTAAATCCTCACAGTTTCCTATTTCTTTCCCTCACTTCAACCAAGGATGAAAAACACTATCTAAAGTCACTCTTTTCAATTCTGTAGCAGCATGGTTATTACTTCTCTCCCACTTTTGGTCCATTTTTCCTCCAAGGGAGAAGGCTAATTTTGGAGCTCTGGCAAACAAATACCAACTGTTAATTCACTATTCGCTAAGGGGTTTCTCCAGCCAGAAAATTGGACATTAAAATTTGATACTTTATAGATTAACATAAGAGATCACAAGTAGACAGGCAGCATCTTACTCAGCATGGCTTTTACTGTCCCTTCTGAAGGGTATTGGAGTCATTCTACTGTAGTAATCAAATATTTTTTTTTTCTCTCCTGAAATAACAGTATAGGAAACTTCTCTTAAATTCATTTTAGGAGGTTGGGGTTAGGATAGTTTCTCCTAAATTCACAGCATGGACAATAAAGGTAAGGAGAGAAAAAATTATGTTATAATAGCAGAAATCCACTTTAAGAACAAGCTCATTCAGTCTAGAAGTACTAGTCCATTAGGGTCTGTAGGGGCACTGAAATTCCAAAGTAGGCCATCTCATTCAATGTGATAGCACTGACTTACCCCTGGAATTATCTCTTTCTTGTTACAAAGGCCTTCAAGGTTATGTGGAAGGTGCCAGTATAACCAAACACAAGCCCAAGGTTTTTTCATAGGAACCAGATCTGGTGTGCTACCTTTCTTGTGGGAGTTTTCTAGGTTCCTGGAGTACCCAGTACCAAATAGCCAGTTGGTAGGCTTTTCAATCTCTCAATAGGGGTAATGAAGGAGCATTCCATTAGAAGTGCCACAAAGTCTTGACCAGGAAAACAGACAACCTTTCTGCTTTGATATGACATTTATTTGAATAAATCCCCAGATGTACAATGGAGCATGACTGAAGTCCAAAGCGGTTGCATGTGCTTTCTAGGTTTGTAGGAGTTCTACTTTCTGGGTATAAAGGTGTTAAAGGACCACAATATAATTCTCCTTTTCTTTGTCTGGGTTTGGAATCAACTGAAAGATAGAGAAGTCATGCACATGGAGATCAAAATGTCAGTTTTATTACTGATATGGGTGATATTGGAGAATGTGGTTTCCATAATGTTAGGCAGAACTCCCCACCCCAACACACACACAACCCACCTCTAGTAAATATTCCAAGAAGCTCCCCATACCCACAATGAACGTGACTGATTGCATGGAGCCCACCCTTAGTGGACATGATGGTTTGAGCTCCCTGCACCCACAATGTATATGACTGCATGGAGCCCACCCATAGCTGACGTGATGGCTTGAGCAAGAGCAAAAATTTTCCATAACAACCTCCCTGCTTAAACTCCAGACCTTGAGCAAACCAATCCCCTAATGTCAAGTCCTCACTTCTCTGTCTTAGCCACCAACAATTATTCCTCCAACCCCCTTTCAAAATCTATAAAATTATATTTCCACCTTTGTTTGGGGCTGTGCTGGTTTGGCTGTATTATGTCCCCCAAAACACCATTATCTTTGATGCAATCTTGTGTGGGCAGAAGTATTAGTGTTGATTAGATTGTAATTCTTTGATTGAGTGTTTCCATGGGGATGTGATCCACACAACTGTAGGTGATAACCCTGATTGGAAAATTTCCATGGAGGTGTGAGCCCACCCATTCAGCATGGGCCTTGATTAGTTTACTGGAGCACTATATAAGCTCAGAGAGAAGGAGCAAGCTTGCTACAGCCAAGAGCGACACTTTGAAGAATGTACAGGAGCTGAGAGAGGAGCTACAGCTTACAGAGGCATTTTGGAGATGGCCTTTGAAAGCAGACTTTTGCTCCAGAGAAGCCAAGAGAGGACAAATGCCCCAAGAGCAACTGAGAGTGACATTTTGAAAAGGAGATTCTGCCTAGAGTGGAACATCCTGGAAAAAGCCATTTTGAAACCAGAACTTGGAGCAGACACCAGCCACGTGCCTTCCCAGCTAACAGAGGTTTTCCAGACACCATTGGCCATCCTCCAGTGAAGGTACCCAATTGTTGATGTCTTAACTTGGACACTTTATGGCCTTAAGACTGTAACTGTGTAACCAAATAAATCCCCTTTATAAAAGCCAGTCCATCTCTGGTGTTTTGTGAAAAGGCAGCATTAGCACACTGGAACAGATTTGGGTGCCAGAGAAGTGGGGTACTGCTGCATTTGCAATACCAAACATGTTGGAACAGCTTTTTAAATGAATAAGGGGAAGATTCTGGAAGAATTGTGAGGAGCTTAATAGAAAAGGCCTAAACTGCTTTGAAGAGACTGTTTGTGGAAATATGGACTCTAAAGATACTTCTGATGAAGCCTTGAACAGAAATGATGAATGTATCATTACCAACTGGAAGAAAGGGAATCCTTGTTTTAAAGTGGCAGGGAATTTGGCAAAATTGAGTCCTGGTGTTGGATGGAAGGAAGAATTTGAGAGCGACGAGCTGGGATACTCGGCTGATGAGATTTTGAAACCAAAAGTTGTAGATACAGCATGGCTTCTCCTTGCAGCTTATAGTAAAATGTGAGCAGAGAGAGATAAACTTAGAACTGAATTCTTTGGTTCAAAGATACCAGAAACTGATGGTTTGGAACATTCCAGACTTCCAGGGGTGGAACCCCAGAAGCTACAGCCCAACATGAGGATTTAACCAAACATGGAACCTGACCGCCATTTCAGTACAAGCCAGGATTGAAGATGGAATTATCCAGAAAGGATTTGTAGAATGTCTTATTGTCTGATGGCTTTGACCCCCGTGTGCTTCATGCAAAGCCAACAGAATTTTTGCAAGATCTTTATAGACAGAGCCGCTGCTGGTCTGGACTAGAGGAGACAGACAAGGAACAAATTGAAGGAAAAATTTTTTCAAAGACAGAGCCAGGGAGGTTGAGGTCTGGAGTCAAGAGGCCTTGGGCTGCAAGAGCGGAGTGGCCCACACACATGGAGAGGGTGAGTTTGCCCCGGAGGTCAAGGGTGGGCCTTCCGCCTTGATGCTTAGGAAGAGTTTTGCCACCCCAGGCCCCAGAGAGGGTGGAGCACATTCCCAGGGAATTGGGGAGAGCCTGGCTACCACCCCACTGTTCAGAGAGGGTAGAGCCTTTGCCTTGGAGAGGCAGAGTCTGGGTGGCACCCCAATGTTAGACGAATGTGGGGCTGAAAAGGTGGTCTCCCCAATGTGTGGATATGTTGGAGAACTCACCCCAGCATTTAGAGAGAAAAGGGCTGCCACAAAGGCCCTTAGGAAAGGTTAGACTCTGGCTCTCTCAAGCCCCAAGGATAAAACATCATTCTGTAAATGACTCTCAGACTTTGAAATCTAATGGAGTTTCCCCTGCGGATTTTAGGAATTGTTTTGGTCCCTTAAACCCTGTTTTCCTTTCAGTTTCTCCTTATGGCAATGGGAATGTTTACCCTATGACTGTCCCTCCTTTGTATATTGGAAGCAGATAACTTGTTCTAAATTTCACAGGTACAGAGTCACAGGGGAATTTTGCTTTTGGACAGACCATGCTTGTGACTGATTTTGATGGGATCTTATACTTACTTATTGTTACTGAAATGATTTAAGTATTTGTGATATTGTGATGGGATGAATGTATATTATATATGGAAAGATCATGTCATTTTGGGGTCCAGGGGGTGGAATGTGTTGGTCTGGATGTATTATGTCCCCCCAGATGCCATTATCTTTGATGCAGTCTTGTGTGGGCAGGAAATGTATTGGTGTTGATTGGGTTGGAGACTTTTGATCAGATGTTTCTGTGGAGATGTGATCACTCAACTGTGGGTGAGACCTTTCATTGGATAATTTCCATGGAGGTGTGGCCCTGCTCATTCAGTGTGGGCCTTGATTAGTTCACTAGAGCACTATATAAGCTCAGACAGAAGGAGCAAGCTTGCTACAGCCAAGAGGGACACTTTGAAGAATGCACAGGAGCTGAGAGAGGAGCTTCAGCTTACAGAGACATTTTGGAGACAGCCTTTGAAAGCAGACTTTTGCTCCAGAGAAGCTAAGAGAGGACAAATGCCCCAAGAGCAACTGAGAGTGACATTTTGAAAAAGGAGATTCTGCCTAGAGAGGAATGTCCTGGGAGAAAGCCATTTTGAAACCAGAACTCCGGAGCAGATGCCAGTCACATGTCTCCCCAACTAACAGAGGTTTTCCAGATGCCATTGGCCATCCTCCAGTGAAGGTACCCTTTGTTGATGGACACTTTATGGCCTTAAGACTGTAACTGTGTAACCAAATAAACCCCCTTTTATAAAAGCCAATCCATTTCTGGTGTTTTGCAAAATGGCAGCATTATGGAACAGGGGCTGTCACCATTTTTTGGCTTCCACCCACCTGTGCATAAGTACAACTTTCTCCAATCATGTTTTGTTTTCTTCTTTTCCTGGTCAAAAAACCTAACAGATAATATCATAACATAGAATTAGTCAGACTTACACATCCATTCACATGCATTGATATACAACCACAGTTCTAATATGAAAGCCTGGCCCCGTAAAACTTAGGAACAAAGGAGCAGACAAGTATACATGCTTCCTGTGGTCAGCTGACTTCCAAGGGAATAGAGGGAGAAGGAGCTGAGTTACACATACTGATTTTCTGCTCCCAAATTCCTCTATCAGGTAAGTCACCAGATGTATTAGGTGAGTGAGCAGACAGATGTCAGGAAAGTGTAGGGAAAATATTACCTCATGGAAACCAGAGGATGATGGAAAAATTGGTCCCCACATCACATAACATCAGTTTTTTCACCTTCCCTTCAACATCTAACATTCTTTGTATATGTCTACAATTAGAGAAATTAGACATTTCCAAAATTTTCATCACTGTTTTTTAATTGATGAGTATTTATTTTTAAGTTGATGTTAATGATAACTTTATTTAGGTGCCTTTGTAAATAACTCTGTGATTTATTGGTATTTCTTACTGTGAGAAATGCTAATATAATACATTTCTTTGACTCCATTAACATTTATAAACACCAATCGGAATTTGACTAAAAGAACACACTTAGAAATGGACAGGATGAAAAGAAAACATAAGAAATAACACAAAAAGGGCTTGAGATGACTGTAGGGAGAATGGAACATAAAAGAGGTGAGCATCCATTTTTATAAAAGTTTCATATTCGAATAGACCTTTAGAATCACAGAATCTGGAAAAAATATTAAGTATCACTTGCCCCAACTCACACGAAGGTCTAGAGATGGAAAATCACAACAGCCAATGAAGACATAGGGAGGGAATTGGGATTAAAATTCAGGGGTTCTGATTCCGATTACAAGATACAGCACCAAGATTTGTCAAATTCTTTGAGCATCACTCACATCTGCTGATTCATGTGGGGAAATTTTGGGGGCCAAATATTATGTTCACAGATGATAAAAATGGTCAGAATTACTTGGCTACCATTTTGCCTCCATCCTCTTTGTCAAAAATAATCATTTTCACACTGGGTATATTAGAACATTTGTAAGAGGGATGTTAATCCCTAAACATGTGAAGAAACAGAAAAATATGTAGTTCATTCAGTAGGCTCAAATCTTCTGACCAGATGATTCATATTCATACTGAGAAAAGTTATGGATGAGATCTTTCTTGATGATCTTTGAAGATTCATTGAGAATGGGAGAGGTACTCTAGAATAGAGGCTGGAAAATATAGTCCTTAAACTTCAAAATAATAGGGAAATTTCAGAACTTGTAAAAATGTGACCTCAATGTAGATTTCAATCAAGGCTTTAGAACTGATTACCAAAAATGGTTTCTTGAGGAGAAGAAAAAGAAGTGGTAATCACCAGGAATTAATAAGTATGGCCAAGCTAGTTTTGACAGAATAATCTAATTTCCTACTGAAAAGATCACACTGATTTTTTATGCAACAAAGGGCCCAAATTAATTTACCGTGAATGCCTTATTTTGATATGTGGTCCAGCTAGAAATATCTGTTATACTGAGGCAAGCAGCTTTCTTTTCCCCTAAGCATATTATTTTGCAAGAACCCTTGGCACAAAGTCACATTATGAAGTTTAATTAACAGAGGATAATATATAACAACTTTGTCAGTAGCTGGCTGGCCACACTTTCCCATAGTGCCGAATTCATGGTCTTTTGGAAGTGCTGTGTCTCACTCATGTTGACCAAAGTTGTGGAGAATATTCCAGTTTGGGAACTACCATCTGTGCAGTGTGTCTCCCAATGCCTAATATCTTGCCCCTCCCAGCCTGATGGACCTGAATTGACTGCTTTGCTTCCCACCCTTGGAGTTTCTGGCATATCTTCAAACTATGTGCTGTTCATTCTCAATTTTTCTGCTAATTTCCCTTCTTCTCATTCTATTACCCTCCACATTTTCTTCTTTCCATGCAAACACACTTCTGGTTTCCCTCAGAGCCTTTCTCCTCAAGCAAGCTAAAGACAAGTCCCCACAAATTCTTCCTGTGTACTTACTGACAAGCTATAGCTTCCAACTTACTATTTCATGCCTATTTACAAATGTGTTGCACTTCCTTTATAGATTTACTAGGTTAGTAGATAAGATGAATGCTGTATACATAATGCACTTAGATTGAGAAATGCAGGCATTTGACAAAGTTTCATATTATATAATTATGAAAAAATAGAATAGACAGATGGCAACAAAATTAGGTAGGCTCACAACTAATTGGATAATTACACCCAAACAGTTCTGCTTAATGGATTAATTCTAAGCTCCATGAGGACAGGAACCACAAGCATTTTGTTCATCACCGGGACCTTAAGTCTAACATATTTCTACCACATAAATGGTGCTCAAGAAATGTTAGGTGATGGAATAAAAGATATAAACTATAGGGAGATCTCTAGTCCTTGTCCCTGTTCAATATTTTGCTGATGATTTGGATAAGAATGAAGAGAGCTAAAGTGGACCCAATATGAAAAAAATGAAATTTGATAATGATCAATGAAAAATCCTTCAAATACACATGATGGAACAGACTAGTTTAAGAACTTCATATGTGAAAAAGACTTAGGGAACTTAGTTGTAAGTTTATGAGTAGACAGTATGTAGTAACTGAATAAACTGGTAAAATCTTAGTCCTCATTAATAAAAATATAGTATACAGAGGAATGAAGGTTCAAGGATACTACATTTTCTTTGATCAAATACTACCTAAAGGTATGTGTCTGTTCTGAGAGGCAAATTTTGGTTTGATAACAAATACAGCTATATAACCACTAGATTTAACCAACAATGGAACAGACTTTCTTCCTTGAGAAGCAGTAAGTTTCCCAACACTGAAGGTATTCAAGCAGAAAATGGAAATCTACTTGGAAAGTCATTGTTTAGGAAATCAATCTTCAATATGAGATGATGGTAAAAGAAGAGAATCTTGGAGCTTCCCAATTGGTGTGTTGTATGGTCACACTGCTTCCTTACACATGGATGCTAGTTATACAATAAAATATTTATCCCATAAGCCTTCATGGTGATCAGAAAGGACTTGGGGTAGCTGGAATCTCTAGGCCAGGTACCTGTGGCTAGTAGCCTTACCTGTTTATCCCAGTGAAATATAAAAATACTATTTTATATTTGTGACATGATGTGAAAAAGATTGGGATCCACTAGCCAAAATGAACTCTGTTATTTTTAACCATGATAATGTATAATTCTATGGTGAGTGAATTGTCCAAATTGGTGTTCAAGTTTTTGTCTAGAAATTAATCCAGTGTTCTTTCTAAATTACAGCACTCACAATAAAGAATAAGACATCTACAGAATCTTGAACTGAAGCAAAATAAAGATAACTGCTGTGGAATTTGACCTATAGAAAGGTGGTAAAGAAGACAGATGGGATAGGCTACGGTTCTAAAGGTCTGAAAGGAGGAGAGATACTATCCTTCGTGCATTGATAGTGGAATTGACCAGAGGCAATGAGGGCTGCCTTCCATTTAAGTGTATCCTAAATCATTGCCTATCTCTACAGGATTAGTCTCTCCAAATCCAGGGCTTTCTGAAAAAAGTATAGATACATTTTTGACCAGCAAAAGAAAAAATCCAAGCAGTAATTTCCCAAGTAAAGCAGATCTGGGTGAAATGCTATAGCAGGAATGGTTGGAAAGCTGGGGGACAGTCTGAAGGCATTGAGGATTGGAGAGTCAGTAGTCAGGGAAGTTGGAAGGGCATCAAAGAAGTCTTCACTGATTTCACAATTTGGCAGCATTTCTGACAAACTTTGCCCAGAAACCTCTCCCACTGCAATGTACCCTTTTGAGAAAATTGTTACCAAGCAGGATTTACTAAAATGAGCAAATGCTTTTCACAAGAGCAATGCCAGCATCTCCTCAAATCTACTTCCTATTCAGTGAACAAAGAAGAACGTGTTACATAGGTGTAGTAGCTTAAAAGTGTATCATGCATTGTCATGTGTTGCTCTCATGACATGGGATCCTTAAAGGCAAAAACTCTCTGATCTCTGTATTTGCAATCTGATGCCTAACAGAGCACAGAACAGATAGTTCTACAGATAGATGATAGATAGATAGAGATAGATTAGATATGTAGATAGACAATAGATTAGATAGATAAATACAGATAGATTATAGAAAAACACGGATATCTGATCAGAGCAAATGTTTGAATGAAATAGTTGGATAATTGTTAGAACTTGGAATGACACACACAAGAAGAGGAAGAATGATTTACACTAGCCTTTGGCAGGCCTTTCCTGCTTCCTCACCAAACCCAAATACAAATCCTTAAGATCTCCCCATACCCCACACATTGGGAAAAGTAATAACCTTCCTGCAGAGTAAAACTGGCTCCTTGCCTCAGAGATCAGAATGACTCAGGGGAGAGAGTGATTAACAAAAACGTTATCAGGCTAAAAGATTACTGTTTAAATCATGAGTAGCCTAGGAGAAAAACAGCTTAGAATAAGTAACTATCTTCCTCTTCCCAACTCATAATTTCCTTATCTTTCCTAGTTCCACATCCTCTAGCCCCCAGCTTCTTCATCATCTCTAAAATAAAGTATCACACTGCAGAAGATTGTCTCATCACCTTCAAAAGCCTCAGAAATACAGAGGTCCAGCAGGAGGTAGATGGGGTAAGTGGCATATAGCATGCGAAGTGTGTAACATGACAGGAAAAAGCTGCCATGAGCTCACAGCTGAGGACAAACAAGGGCTCTCAGCCAAGGGAAGATCATGGACTGTAGTAATTGGTACAGTCTTCTTCAGGGAACTCTGAAGATGATCAGCATTGGATCTGGTCCCTAAAGAGTTTTAAAAAGCCAATATTGTAGTATGGAAAGAACATTGGAATAAAATATTTTAGCCTGGGTGCTGCCTTGTATGACACTGGATAAGCCCCTTTGCCAGCTGGGCTTAATTTTTAAAATTGAAAAATAATACCTGCTTTGCTTAACTCACAGTTGTTATGAAGTAACATAAAATAATTCTTACAAAGCATTTTTAAAACTATACTGTAAAATACAAATAAGAGTATTTTCTATTTTAATCTTTTCATTTTACAGAAGAGACAATTCCAAAGCTAAAAGATGTTATGGTACTTGCCTAAAAATGCATAGCTAGGTAGCAGCAGAGCCAAAACAAGAATTCATCATCCTGACTCCTAGACAAGTGCTTTTTCCACTATGCTATTTTGCCTTCTTCACTAACTTTGTATATGTGAGAATGCAATTGACTTGCCACTCCAAGACAATTGCATGAAGAAGCTTCCCCAGAGGGAAACTGGACAACACCAAACAACCTAAGCTAATACTAACAAGTACTTATAGATTCAGAGAGACGGTGTTCTGGTTTGCTAATGCTGCTGTTAAGCAAAATACCAGAAATGGATTGGTTTTATAAAGGGGATTTATTAGTTTACAAGGTTACAGTTCTAAGGCCATGAAAATGTCCAAATTAAGGCATCAACAAGATGATACTTACACTGAAGAATGGCCGATGGCATCCAGAACACCCCTGTCAGCTGGGAAGGCATGCGGCCGGTGTCTGCTGGTCCTTTGCTCCCACATTCTGGTTTCAAAATGGCTTTCTCCAGAATGTCTTTGGGCTTCTGTCTTCACTCCTCTCTCAACTCCTGTGCATCCTTGCTTCTTTCTCCCAGGGTATTTCTCTCTAAGCATCTGGGGATCCTTTCTTAGCTTCTCTGGGGCAAGCTCTGGGCTTCATTTCTTACCTTAGCATCTCCAAATGCCTTTCTGTCTGCTTCTCCAAGCATTTGGGTCTGTGTCAGCTCTTAGCTTCTCCTGGGGGCAAACTCTGTATTACATATCTTAGCTTCTCTCCAAAATGTCTCTCCCAGCTTCTCTGAGCTCCTTCTCTCTGTGAGCTTTCTTACAGGACTCCAGTGATCTAATTAAGACCCACCCTGAATGGGCAGGGTCACACCTTCATGGAAATGATCTAATCAAAAGGTCTCACCCACAGTTGGGTAGGTTACATCTCCATGGAAAGAATCTAATCAAAAGGTCCCACCCTAATCAAAAGACTAATCAGTCTGTCCCCACAAGACTGCATTAAAGAACATGGCTTTTGTGGGGGACATAATAGATTCAAACCAGCACAGAAGGAAAGAGCCACATTAAAGAATATTTACATGATCTCACTCTTTTTATGGTATATTTTTCATAAATAATAGGGGCAGTAATGGCATTTAGGTTAAGAGCACAGGCTCTGCAATCTGAGTCATAGGTTCAAATCTTGGATATGCCATTTACCAGCTGTATGATTTTGAGAAGGTTACTTAACTTATTTGTGCTTCTACTTCCCTATCTATCAAACGGTGATAGAAAGAAAACCTACTTCACTAGGAGTTGTCAGAAATAAATAAGAGAAACCATATCAGATGTTTAGCATGGTGCCTAGTACTTAAGTTCTCAATAAATGTTGGCTATTATTATTGCTGTTGTTCTCATTATTATCCAACTCCGACTAAAATTGCAGAGGAGAGCCTATTCCACTAAGAGAGATGGCTATCGTCATGCCTATCATAGGAGTATCAGTGGCACTTAAAATGCCGGAGACAGAATGGACAACCGCAGGCTAGCTACATGAATATTTACCTAAAGGAATGAAAGTGGAGGCAAAACTGCTGGAAGGCACTATTCCCAGCTTCCAGGAATCTTGGCATAGTTGTATCAAGGTAAAGAACTGAGTTAACCAAGCCTTCTGCTAAAATTAGCTGTTTAAAAATGAGCAGCTTGGCCACAAGCTTTTTGGTCAGAGTTCATAGGTACCAAAAGCAAATTTTTCTTTTTTTTCAAATGAATCTTTTCCCATTTCCCTTTCTTACAGTTGTGGTAAAGCTTTGTTTTATTTCTACCTTTGATATAAATGATTACAGTGTTTCAAAGTTAAGTTTGACATTTGCTGCTGGTTTCTGGTTATGTAAATGACTTGATCTATCAAATTGGGTAGTTTCCTCCCAGTTCTAATATACCAAGAGATGTTTATCAGGAATGAATGTTTAATTTCACCAAATGCCTTTTGGCATTTATAAAAATAATCCCATGATTTGATTTTTCTCCTTAAATTGGTTAATAAAATGAATTACATTGAGAGATTTCCTAATTTTGAACCACACTGCCTAGTCATAATGTATTATTTTATAATACAATATTTGATTCAATTGTCTGTTTTATTAATGGTTCTTAAAAATCTGTGTTAGTGAGACTAAACCACATGGATTTTTCTCTGTTTTGCTCTGTTTTATACTAGCTGACTTTGTCATCTAAGTTATGCTGGCCCCATAGAATGATTTGGGAAATTTTCAGTGTTTTTATGTGCTCTAGAATTAAACACTACAAAGTAAAGGGAAGGAAAGATATATTTGAGAAAGTTAAGGGTAACACTATTAAAAACTAATAAAATAATTGATAAAGTGGCTGTAATATTAACATAATGAAAGTATACCAAAATATTTTTTAAATGGAGGAAACGTTGAGGACTCTTTTCCTATGACTTCTGAATGATAATACTTTTAAGGTGGAAAAAATTATATATTTTGAAAATAAAAATATGGCTGTGATATTATAGTTTTGATTGGTGTCTTTACATGGTTTAGGAATTTATTTACTTGATATCTCAGTTTGGGTGAAGAAAATTCTTATCAATCAATTTCATTACTACTGTAGGATTGTATATCCTCTCTGGTGAATTGGATGTAGATATCATGAAGCATAAAGCTAAGAATGCAAGCACTGAGTATCCAATTCATTTAGAATGATAATCTACACAATTGCACTCACACTGCAATGGAACTTACTGAGCAATGTGTAGATATTACCACTGTAGATTTAGGTATTTTCTGTGGGTTTTTACTTGGAAAAAATGTCTTTAATGATAAACATGTCTAGCCACTAGCTGAAACAATACTGTGGGCTGTGCCATGATTAGCAGATAATGTTTCAGCACAGAGATTATACATAATATACTTATAATTCATCTTTCTGCAAGGTGTGAGACTTTCAGGTTATATTCAGTTTCTTAGAGATCCAGGAAATAATATTGGAGAATAACTTAACTTTTGGATTGCATACATCTGTACTGGTTTGGATGTATTATGCCCCCCCAAAACACCATTATTTTTGATGCAATCTTGTGGCTGATGTATTAGTGTGGATTAGGTTGGAACCTATTTGTGCCAGTTTGAATGTACTGTGTCCCCCAAACGCCATTATCTTTGATGTAGTCTTGTGGGGCAGACGTTTTGGTGCTGATTAGATTTGCTTGGAATGTGCCCCACCCAGCTGTGGGTGATGACTCTGATGAGATATTCCCATGGAGGCATGGCCCCACCCATTCAGGGTGGGCCTAGATCAGTGGAGCCATATAAATGAGCTGACTCAAAGAGAAGGAACTCAGTGCAGCTGTGAGTGATGTTTTGAAGAGGAGCAAGCTTGCTAGAGAGGAACATCCTGGGAGAAAGCCATTTTGAAACCAGAACTCTGGAGCAGACACCAGCCACGTGCCTTCCCAGCTAACAGAGGTTTTCCAGACGCCATTGGCCATCCTCCAGTGAAGGTACCTGATTACTGATGTGTTACCTTGGACACTTTATGGCCTTAAGACTGCAACTGTGTAGCCAAATAAACCCCCTTTTTATAAAAGCCAATCCATCTCTGGTGTTTTGCATTCTGCAGCATTAGCAAACTAGAACAGATTTTGGTACCAGAGAAGTGGGGTACTTTTGCTGCTGAGTTTGCAAATACCAAACATGTTGGAAAGGCTTTTTAAATGGATAAGGGGAAGATTCTGGAAGAATTGTGAGGCGCTTCATAGAAAATGCCTAAACTGCTTTGAAGAGACTGTTTGTGGAAATATGGACTCTAAAGATACTTCTGATGAGGACTTGAGCAGAAATGATGAAAGTGTTGTTGCGGACTGGAAGAAAGGCAATCCTTGTTTTAAAGTGGCAGAGAATTTGGCAAAATTGAGTCCTGGTGTCAGACGGAAGGAAGAATTTGAAAGCGACAACCTGGAATACTTAGCTGAGGAGATCTCCAGACTATGTGTGGAGGATGTACCCTGGGTTCTCCTTGCAGCTTATAGTAAAATGCAAGCAGAGAGAGATAAACTTAGAACTGAACTCTTGGGTTCAAAGAAACCAGAAGCTGATGGCTTGGAAAATTACAGGCTTCCAGGGGGTGGAATTCCAGAAGCTACAGCCCAATGTGAGGATGTAACCAAACATGGAATCCAGCCACCATTTCAGTACAAGCCAAGATTGGAGATGGAATTATCCAGAAAGGATTTGTGGAAAGTCCTATTGTCTGACAGCTTTGACCCCTGCATGCTTCATGCGAAGCCAACAGAATTTTTGTGAGATCTTTACAGACAGAGCCATTGCCAGTCTGGACTGGAGAAGACAGACAAGGAACAAACTGAAGGAAAATTCTCTTCAAAGACAGAACCATGGAGGTTGAGGTCTGGAGTCAAGAGGTCTTGGGCTGGGAGAGCAGAGCAGCCCACACGCATGGAAAGAGTGAGTTTGCCCTGGAGGTCGAGGGCGGGCCTTCTGCCTCGATGCTCAGGAAATGTCTTGCCACCCCAAGCCCCAAAGAGGGTGGAGCACATTCCCAGGGAATTGGGGAGAGCCTGGCTGCCACCACACTGTTCTGAAGGGGTTGAGCGTGTGCCCCGGAGATGGAAGGGAATCCGGGAGCCACCCCGATGTTTGAGGAGGGTGGGGCCGAGAAGGTGGCCTCCCCAATGTGTGGATATGTTGGAGCACTCACCCAAGTGTTTGGAGAGGAAGGGGCTGCCACAAAGGCCCTTAGGAAGGGCTAGACTCCCACTCTCTCAAGCCCCAAGGATGCAACGTTGTTCTGTAAATGACTCTCAGACTTTGAAATCTAATCGAGTTTGTCCTGTGGGTTTTAGGAACTGTTTTGGTCCTGTTAACCCTATTTTCCTTACTCTTTCTCCTTATGGCAATGGGAATGTTTATCCTATGAATGTCCCTCCTTTGTATATTGGAAGCATATAACTTGTTCTAAGTCCACAGATCCAAAGCTAAAGGAGAATTATGCCTTAGGACTTACCACGCCTGTAATTGATTTTGATAGGATCTTGTACTTAACTTTTGTTACTGAAATGATTTAAATTTTTGTGATATTGTGATGGAATGAATGTATTTTGTATTTGGAAAGATAATGTCATTTTGGGGTCCAGGGGGTGGAATGTGCCGGTTTGAATGTACTGTGTCCCCCAAACGCCATTATCTTTGATGTAGTCTTGTGGGGCAGACGTTTTGGTGCTGATTAGATTTGCTTGGAATGTGCCCCACCCAGCTGTGGGTGATGACTCTGATGAGATATTCCCATGGAGGCATGGCCCCACCCATTCAGGGTGGGCCTTGATCAGTGGAGCCATATAAATGAGCTGACTCAAAGAGAAGGAACTCAGTGCAGCTGTGAGTGATGTTTTGAAGAGGAGCAAGCTTGCTAGAGAGGAACATCCTGGGAGAAAGCCATTTTGAAACCAGAACTCTGGAGCAGATGCCAGCCACATGCCTTCCCAGCTAACAGAGGTTTTCCAGATGCCATTGGCCATCCTCCAGTGAAGGTACCCAATTACTGATGTGTTTCCTTGGACACTTTATGGCCTTAAGACTGTAACTGTGTAGCCAAATAAACTCCCTTTTATAAAAGCCAATCCATCTCTGGTGTTTTGCATTCCGCAGCATTAGCAAACTAGAACACTATTGGTTCAGTGTTTCCATGGAGATGTGACCCGGTCAACTGTGGGCGAGACCTTTCATTGGATTATTTCTATGAAAGTGTTGCCCCACCCATTCAGGGTGGGTCTTTATTGGATCACTGGAGTACTTTAAAAAGAGCCACACAGGCCAAGATGCAGAGCAGCTGCAGCTGAGAGACATTTTAAAGATGGCTGTTGAAAGCAGACTTTTGCTGACATTTTGGAGAATGCCATTTTGAAACACACCCTGGGAGCAAGCAGACACCAGCCACGTGCCTTTCCAGCTAACAGTTTTCTGGATGCCAGTAGCCTTTCTCCAGTGAAGGCACCCTATGGTTGATGCCTTACCTTGGACACTTTATGGCCTTAAGACTGTAATTTTTGTAACCAAATAAACCCCCTTATAAAAGCCAATCCATTTCTGGTGTTTTGCAAAATGGCAGCATTAGCAAACCAGAACAACATCTTAGATAGTTCAATGTTTAAAAAGTGAGGGCTCAGAGGTACAAGAACACATTTTAAGAGGCTTCATAGAAGATTACTGAGGCATGCAATAGAACAACTATTTAAAATGGATGTCATGATTTGAAAGAATGGGGTCTAAGGTTAGGGGAAGAACAAGAAAAGAGGGCAAAGGAGAATTAGCTCAAAGGTAACTCTACAGAAGCCATTGATGATTATTTAGAGACACATTAGAAATTATTCAGTGGGCACTTAAAACCAAGAAAGAATCTTGTTATTATCTGCCTGTTCTAGGTTGTTTAACTCAAAGCAAATCATTGGAATGGGGCCAGTATTGCATTAAGCTTACTAATGCCTCACTGTCTATGATGGTCTTTTTTTTTAGTTGGAAACACACTTAAAGAGCAAATTTTCCATAAGTACCCCTGAGCCTGTGGACCTTTATAGCATGGGTAATCCTAAGTCATCTAACAAAGAAGAGGGCAGAAATAGAATATCCTAGAAATGATAGCTATGGCTTGGTGCATAGTGACTGGAATATTTTATAAGATTGTCATAAGAAAAAGATAAAGGGAATCAGTAATAGAACATGAAAGACACAGCGACAGTATGTGCCCAAAGGAGAGGTTGTTACACTGGGAGCCCCAGGATAGTATTTAGTTTCATGGTTTAAAACAGAGGTTTAAAACCAAAGAGTGAGGAAAGATGGAATATAAGAATTACTTCAGGGATTTAAAAATTATTATTAAGATATAACATGGATAAAAATGTACAGCTAAATAAAATTGTGCATACATATATGCCTGTGAAACCCCTATTCTGATCAAGATAAAGAACATTTCCTGCACCCCAGAAAGTTTTCCCTGGCCCTTTCTGATTCTATATTCCATTTGCCCCTCCCCAGGAGGTGACCACTATTCTGACTTTTTATTGCCATAGATTAGATTTGCCTTTTCTAGAAATTCATATAAATTGAATGATATAGTATGTGTTCTTTTCTGTCAGGCTGCTTTTGCTCAGCATAATGTTTTGGAGATTCATTCCTATTGTTGTGTGCCACACCTCCATGGAAATTATCTAATCAGAGTTATCACCTACAGTTGGGTGGGTCGCATCTCCATGGAAATGACTTAATCCAATGATTCCAACTTAATCAACACTAATACATATGCCCGCACAAGATTGCATCAAAGAACATGGCATTTTGGGGGACATAATACATTCAAACAGGCACATTTGGCAACACTTGGTATTGTCTAGTGTTCAATTTTAGCTAATCTGATGGATGTGTAGTGGATATGTTGTGGGTTTACTGTGCATTTCTTGATGAGTTATGAGGTTAGGCATCTTTTCATGTGCTTATTGGTCATTTTGTTATTCCTTTTTTGGTGAAGTGTCTTGTCAGGTCTTCTGCCCATTTTTAATTGGGCTGTTGTCTTTTTCTTATTCACTTGTAAGAGTTCTTCATGCATTCTGAATATGAACCCTTTGTCAGATATATGTATTGCAAATATCTTCTATTATGTGGCTTGCCTTTTCCCTCTTTTAATGGTATCTTTTGATAGACAGGACCAATACACACACATACCCACCACCACCACCACCACCAGCAGCAGACAACGTTACTTCCTACTTTACCTCTACTAGTTTTCTTGCAGATTCTTTGGGATTTTCTATATGAAGGATATGGCATATGTAAATAGAGATAGTTTTACCTCTCCCTTTCCAACTTGGATGCCTTTTATTTCTTTTTCTTGCTTAATTGCTCTAGATAGAAGTGCCAGTACAATGTTGCATGGCAGTGCTAAAAGCATAACTGTCTTGTTTCTGATCTTAGAGAGAAAGCTTTCAGTCTTTCACCACTGATTATAATGTTAGCTGTCAGGTTTTCATAAACCTCCTTTATCATGTTGAGGAAGTTCCCTCCTATTCCTATTAAAATGAGTGATTTTTTAAATAAGAAAGATGCTGGATTTTGTGAAATGCCTTTTATTTATCAATTGAGATGATCATGTCTTTTTTCTTTCATTATATTAATATGGAGTATTACATTGTTTGATTTTCATATGTTGAACCCGTTTTGCATTCACAGGATAAATCCTACTTAGTCATGGTGTATCATCCTTTAAGATGTTCTTGGATTCGATTGGCCATTGTTTTGTTGAGGACTTTGCATCTAAATTTGTATGAGAAATTGGTCTATAATTTTCTATTCAAGTGATGTCTTTGTCTGGCCCCACAGAATGCATTAGAAAGAATTCCCTCGTCTTCAAGTTTTGGAAGATTTTGAGAAGGATTAGTGTTGATTCCTCTTTAAATGTTTGTTGAATTAACCTTTGAAACCATCTTGTTATGGAATTTTCTTTGTTGGGAAGTTTGTGACTACTGATTAAATCTTTCCTCTTTATAGGTTTGTTGAGAGCTTCTATTTCTTCTTGAGGCAGTTTAGGTAAATTATGTTCTATGAATTTGCTCATTTCATCTAGGTTGTCTAAATTGTTGGTGTACAATTGTTCATAGCATTTTCTTATAATCATTTTTATTTCTGCAAGATTGGTAGTAGTGTCCCCACTTTCATTTCTGATTTTAGTATGGCTGTGTTCTCTTTCTTTTTTTTTTTTTTGTCAGTCTGATTAAAGGTTTGTCAATTTTATTGATTGTATCAAGGAACCAAGTTTTGTTTTCATTTATATCCATTCTAACTTTTATTATTTCCTTCCTTCTGCAACTTTAAGTTTAGTTTGCTCTTTTATCTGGTTACTCTAGATGTGGTTAGAGTACTAATTTGAGTTCTTTATTCTTTTTTAATGTAGGCATCAACAGCTATAAATTTCCCTCAGATCACTGCCTTTGCTGCTTCCCACAAATTTTGGTATGTTGTGTTTTCAGTTTCATTTGTGTCTAAGAGTTTTTTTTTTATTTCCCTTCAGATTGCTTCTATAGCTTATCGGTTGTTTAATAAAGTGTTTTTTTTTAAATTTCCTTATATTTGTGGATTTTCCAGTTTTCCTTCTGTCATTGATTACTAGCTCCATATAATTGTGGTCAGAGAACATTCTTTGTAAGATTTCATTTTTAAAAATTTTATTGTGACTGGTTTTGTGATCTAAAATAATGTGGTCTAACCTGAAAAATGATCTAGGTGCACCAGAAAGGAATGTGTATTCTGTTTTTGTTGGGTTGAGTGATATATACATATGGTATAGTTCGTTTATAGTATTGTTCAAGTCTTCTTTTTTCTTTTTGACCTTTTGTCTGGATGTGCTATCCATTATCAAAAATGGTGTATTGAAGTCTCTGAATATTATTGAAGAACTGTCTATTTTTCCCTTAAAATCTGTCCATGTTTGCTACATGGGTTTTGGGGCAAAATGTTTATAATTATTATATCTTCTTGATGGATTGACCCTATTATTAGTACATGGTGTCACTGTCTATTGTAACAGTTGTTTACTTAGAGTCTATTTGTCTGACATTAGTTTAGCCATTCCAGCTCTTTTTTGGTTACTATTTGCATGGAATATTCTTCCATTCTTTCACTTTCAACCTATTTTTGTCTTTAGGTCTAATTTTAGTATCTTGTAAACAGAATATAGTTGGATCATGCTTTTGATCCTTTTTGCTAATCTATGCCTTTTGATAGGAGAGTTTCATCCATTTACATTCAAAGTAATTACTGATAAGGCAGGACTTTGTTCAGCCATTTTGCAATTTGCTTTTCATTAGTTGTGGTAGATTGAATTTTGTACCCCAGTTTGGACATGTTCTTGGTTTTTGTCCCCATTGTGGTGGGTATGGACCCATTGCAAGTAGGATCTCTTGAGGATGCTACTTCAGTCAAGGTGTGGTCCAACTGAATCAGATTTGGCTTTAATCTGTATTACTGGAGTCCTTTATAAGCAGAATGAAATGAAGATATATAGATAGAAAGCCATGGGAAAAAAGCCAGAAGGCAATGGAACCTGGAGGAAATAGGAGAAGACATTACCATATACATTGCCATGTGACAGAAAAGCCAAGGACCAAGGATCATTTTCAACCAGTCCCAGAATGCCATAATTTTTAGGGGAAAGCATAACCTTGCTGATGCCTCAATTTTGGACTTCTCCTAGCTTCAGAATTTGAGCCAAGAAATTACCATTGTTTAAGCCAACCTATTGCTTGGTATTTGTATTAGCAGTAAGATAAGTCTTACTCCTGTTTTCATCTCTTATTTCCTCTATTGCCACATTTTTTATAGTTGATCTTTGTAGTGAAATATTTTGATTCCCTTCTCAATTCCTTGGGGGCATTTTTTAGATAACCTCATTGTGATTACCATGGGATTTACATTTTACATCCTAAATCTATAACCATCTATTCTGAATTGATTCCAACTTAACTTCAATAGCAATCTCTGCTCCTATACCCTTCATACCCCCTTTAAGTTGTTCTTATCACAAATTACCTCTTTATACTTTGTGTGTCTTATAACATAGAATTCTGTTTATTTTTATACATTCGTATTTTAGATCATGTAAGAAATAAAAGGTAGAGTTACAAGGCAAGGATACAATAATACTGGCATTTGTATTTGCCTATGTAGTTTCCTTTACTGTGAATCATTATTTCTTCATATGGTTTCACATTAGTGTCTAGTGTCTTTTTCTTTCCTTCTGGAGAACTCCCTTTGAATTTCTTGTAGGGCAGGTCTAGTGGTAATGAAATCCCTTAGTTTTTATCTGTGAATGACTTGATTTCTCACTCATTTTACTATCTTCACCTTCTGCATAGTTCCAGGACATGGCCTAACCTCAGATCATAGCTGGGAGGTAAAGGAAGGGAGAAAAGAATAAACTCATCACACTAGTAGTCAATCTTCATGCTTGGATCCCTCTCCAATATGACTGCTATTGTTTACTTTTAAGAGTTCCTTAAGCTTTTTGTATTCTTTTTGTATTTTGTTCAGACTTTAAATTGTAGTCATTGAGAGAGGTGAGCTTTAATGAGCTTACTCCCCTTGGACTGGCACTGGAAGTTCTTCTGAGTTTTTTTTTTAATAATCCATTATCTTTATTCTTGTTAAATCAACTTTTTTGTTTTTGAAAATAAGCTTTGTGTTTTAGAATAGTTTTAAATTTACAGAAAATTTGCAAAGATATTACAGTGTCTCCTATACACCATACCAAACTTCTCCTATTATTAACATCTTACATTAGTATGGTATATTTGACACAAAAAATGAACCAATGTTGATCCACAGTTATTAAGATCATAATTTACTTATATTTTATTAGTTTTTTCCTAATTTCATTTTATTTGCTACAGGATTCCATTTAGGAAGGAAGTCAATATGTGCAACCCACAGTTAAGGAGTGAGGAGTATGCTTCCTCTCTTTCTTGGTGGAGTATCTACATAAATTATTTGGAATTTCTTTGCATGGAATATTTGTCTCTCCACCATTTATTTATTCATTCCATCATTTATTTATATTACTATGGACTCATGGATATTTGTTTTATTTTATATTTTGAGTTATAATCCAATGCTACTTTATTAATTTATTTTGTTACTCAAATTGTTTCAGCTCTGGCTATTTGGGAGCTCTTTTGCTGGCTCCTGTGTCCCTTTGACATACTCCTATCATTGCTGCTTTTTTTTGGTTAGCACACCCTTACTTCCTGTCGCTACAAGATACTGCAAGCTGTGGGATCCCAGGGCCCAGGCCTCTCCCTGACACTCTGTGAAATCCAAAGGCACACAGCAGCCTGCATGACCTAGGTCAGCTAATGTTTAAGTTAGCCCCCCTAAGGAGGAAGGGGTGTGCAGATGGTCAATGTAAGATGGACACCAGGCTCTCCTCTGCATAGGATGTCAGCCCATGACTTGCTCTTCTGCAGAGCCCTTGAGGTGTTATTTGACACCCTGAAGATAGTTCATCTTTCCCCTATGTCACAAGACTCTCTTTCAGGTATCTATGTCCTCATGCAATTTGGAATGTCTTTGTTTCGGGCCCCTATAACTGGCCCTTGCTAATTCCCACCTAATTGTGGAGTAGTTTCACACTGAGCTTGGAACCTGCCATCATCAAAGCACCTTGACTGACTTCCTGCTTCACTCCTGTAAGTTCCCACAATAAAGTTTATGTCTCACTTCATTCCTGGTGTTTCCTTTTGTCTCCCTGCCAAACCAGCTCTTGTGGGCCAGAACAAGGCTCAACTTGTATATTTCCTGCCCCAGTCCTAGAATCAACCATTTCTCCAAAGAGGCCCGGTTCATTTTATTGGAAAATGTATTAGAAACCAAGATCTGGATGCTAGGTGTGCCTGTTGCTACTGAGGCCTCATTGATTTTAGACCCTTTCAGCTGGCAGAACAAGGAAATAAATATGTATACTAATCCACATATGTATATACACATACCTATAAATATATTTATATCTACCAATATGTATCTATATTAAGCTAACATGAGCTCATACTGCTGTCTTTAACTCTAGTCCATTACCACATGGGTTATTCTAGCCTCTTTCCCTTGATTATCTCTACAATCCTGCTCCAATAATGAGAAAACTACCTGCCGTCCATTTACATAATTGTTCAATTCTACTGAACATGTATATCAGTATCAAAATTGTTAACACATACCCCTGTGGGAAATAGTTCATCTCTTTTGATCATTTTTAAATAGGGTTGTTTGGTTTCCTATTGTTGAATTTTAAGAGTTCTTTGTAATTTTTGATACAAATCTTTTATCATCAATCAATAGTATTTTGATACAATGATAAATCAATGTACTTTACAAATATTTTCTTCCAGTCTGTGTCTTGTCTTTTGATTTTCTTCACAGTGGATTTCACAAAGCAGAAGTTTTTAATTTTAATAAAGCCCAACTTACAACTTTCTGTTTCATGGGTCATGTTTTTTTGTTTTACTTAAAAACTCATCATCAAACCAAGGTCACATAGATGTTCTCCTAGAAGTTTTATAGTTTTATATTTTACATTTAGGTCTATGATCAATTTTGAGTTAATTTTTGTGAAAGGTATAAAGTCTGTGTCTAGGTTCATTTTTAAAATATGGATGTCCAATGATTCTAGCACCATTTGGTGAAAAGATATCTTCTATCCATTGAATTACCTTTGTTTTTTAGTCAAATATCACTTTATTAAATTTTATGGGTCAATTTCTGGAATTATTGTAGCTTTATATAATGTCTTGAAATAGGATCATATGAGTCTCCTAAATTTGTTCCTATTTTTCACTATTGTGTTGGTTATTCTAAGACTTTTAAGCCTTTCCATATAGACTTTAGAATCAGTATTTCAAGAAATACAAAATCATTTGCTGGGATTTTAATTAAGACTGAGTTGATGGATGTCAGCAACTTGGAAGAGTAAGACATTCTGGGAAAACACCCCTGCAACAAAAACATCAAAAACATGCAGATTCTATAAAACTGACTTTCAAAAAACTTGAGAAGAAACTCCAGGGTAAACAGAAACCAAGCAAATGTGGAATCAGGAAAAAGTACCTGGTGCTTTCCTACAATTTTTAGGTTTACTTTTTCCTAATTCCACATTTGCAGCCCATCCTCAGTGCAATGACCCTGCATACCCAGTGCTGTGATCTGTGTTCCTAGTGTGGGTCCCATTTAGTGGGCTTATTGCCCACCCAAAATTGCTCCCTGAAAGATTGACTTAAGGCAATAATCAGTTTCTCCTATCCCAGAATTTCCATGAGGTAGAGAAGCAGGATGGAAAAGCAGTGCAGGGAAGTGGCAGAAAAGAGCAAACCACAACCACCAGGGGTGAAAACTTGTGGTTGAGACATAAATTACAGCAGTTAGTGCACAGGAAAAGAAGTGGGGGGAAGAGTTTCTATTTTTAGGGGAAACAAGGCCACCAAAGATGGGGAGTTTGTGAAAGCTACCATATTTACCAACATGTGCTGGTTTAAAACTGTTATATACCTCAGAAAATGCCATGTTCTTTTAATCCATTCCTGTGGGTGCAGACCTGTTGTGGGTGGGACCTTTTGGATGGGTTATTTTCAAATGAGATGGGACCCACCCAATTCAAGGTGGGTCTTAAGCATTTTTACTGGAGTCCTTTAGGGGAGGATAAAGGGCAGAAAAAAATAACAGAGCTTAGAGAGAGAAAAGCCCCAGAGATGCTAACAGAAGCTCAGAGAAGATGCCACTGGAACCAGGAGCTGAGAGCAATGAAACCCAGGAGCAAAGGACCAGCAGATGCTGGCCATATGTCTTCCCAGCTGACAGAGAAACCCCAAACGCCAGTGGCCTTTCTTCAGAGAAGGTATTGCCCTGTTGATGTCTTAATTGGGACATTTTCATCATCTTAAAACTGTAAATTTGCAAACTAATAAATCCCCATTGTAAAAGCCAACCCATTTCTGGCATATTGCATTCCAGCAGTTTTAACAAACAGAAACAGATTTTGGTACTGAGAAGTGGGGAGCTGTGATTTGCAAATACCAAAAATGCTGGAATGGCTTTAAAAATAGATAAGGGGAAGACTCTGGAATAATTGTTAGAAGCTTGTTAGAAAGGGTCTAGATTGCTTTGAAAAGACTGTTGGTAGAAATAAGGATGTAAAGGTACTTCTGATGAGGCCTTATATGGGAATGATGACTGTGTCATTGCAAACTGGAAGAAAGGTGATCCTTGTTTTAAAGTGGCAGAGATTTTGGCAAAATTGAGTTCTGATGCTGGATGTAAGGCAGAATTTGAAGGTAATGAGTTTGGATATTTGGCTGAAGAGATTTCCAAAATAAATGTGGAAAGTGCAGCCCAGATTCTCCTTGCAACTTGTAGTAAAATGTGAGAGGAAAGTGATAAGCTGAGACCTGAACTCTTTGGTACAAAGAAACCAGAAATTGATAGTTTGGAAAACTCTGAGCTTTTGGAAAATGAGTCCCCAGAACACAGTGCCCCATGTGAGGATTTAACCAAACCTGGAACAAGTCAGCCATTTCAATACAAGTCAGGATTGCAAATGCAGCTATCCAGAAAGAATTTGTGGGAAGTTCTATTGTCAGACAGTTGGGACCCCTCTGTGCTACATGCAAAACCAGAGCTTTTTTTTGCAAGATCTGTATGAAGGAAACCACTGCCAGCTTGGACTAAAGGACAGAAAAGGGACAGAGTGAAGGAAAAATGACTTCAAAGGCAGAACCATGGAAGCCAAGGTCTAGAACCAAGAAACCTCAAGCCAGGAGAGCAGACCCACCCATGCACATGGAAAGGTTGTGTTTGCCCCAGAGTTTGCATAAGGCAGGCCTTTCTTCCCATTGTTCAGGAAGAGTGCTGCCTCCCTGGGGCTCTCAGATGCCTGGGAAATTGAGGGGAACTTGTCCACTCTGTTGTTCAGGAGGTGTGCTGCTGCCACAGCCTTCAAAGAGGGTGGAGCACATTCCTTGGGGATTGGGGAGAGCCTGGCCACCACCCCACTGTTCTGAGGGGGGTGATTCTGTGCCCTGGAAATGGCAGAGAGTCTGGCTGCCACCTGGATGCTTGAAGAGGGTGGAGCCAAGAGCACTGCCATCTCCCCAATGTTTGGAGATGTTGGAGCCCTTACCCCCATGTTTGGAGAGAGCAGAGCTTCAGTACAAGCCCTTGGAAAGCCTGGGGCTGCTGAACTCTCAAGTTCCAAAGAGAGAATGTCATTCTATAGATGAATCTCAGACCTGGAAATCTAATGAAGCTTGCCCTGCAGGTTTTTGGAACTGTTTGGGTCCAGTGACCCCTGTTTTCCTTCCATTTTCTCCCTATAGTAATGGGAACATTTATCCTATGACTGTCCCTCCTTTATATTCTGGAAGCAGATAACTTGTTCACAGGTCCACAGCCAGAGGAAAATTTTGCCTTAGGACAGACCAAGCCTGTAATTGATTTTGATGAGAATTTTTTCCTAATATTGTTACTGAAATGATTTAAGGCTTTTGTGATATTGTGACAGAATGAATGCATGTCACATATGGAAAGAACATGTATTTTGGGGATCCAGAGGGTGGAGTATGCTGGTTTGAAGCTGTTATGTACCCAGAAAATGCCATGTTCTTTTAACCCATTCCTGTGTGGGCAGACCTATTGTGGGTGGGACCTTTTGGTTAGGTTATTTCAATTGAGATGTGACCCAGCCCATTCCAGGTGGGTCTTAATTCTTTTTCTGGAGTCCTTTATGGGAGGATAAAGTACAGAAAAAGCTGAGAGAGCTTAGAGAGAGAAAAGCCCTGGATATGCTAAGAGAGGACCCACAGAAGCTCAGAGAGGAAGCTACTGGAACCAGGAGCTGAAAGCAATGAAACTTGTGAGAGAAGGCCCAGCAGACTCCAGCCATGTGCCTTCCCATGTGACAGAGGAGCCCCAGATGCCAGCAGCCTTTCTTCAGAGAAAGTATCACCCTGTTGATGTCTTAACTGGGATATTTGCATGGCCTTAGAGCTGTAAATTGTAAGTTAATAAATTCCCATTGTAAAATCCAACCCATTTCTGGTATATTGCATTCCAGCAGCTTTAGCAAACCAAAACATCAAGGGCAAGATGCATGCTCAGAAAGAACCTAACTATTCTCTGTGTAGTGATGTATGAGCTCAGTATAAACTGGGATAAGCATTGAAGGAGAGCCTCAACACAGAGCTGATCTACACTACATCCTTCAATAATCAAAAAGAAAAGAGAGCATACCTTGGGGAAGTGGAGAATATAACTTCCACCATTAATTCATCAAAGAATCAAATGTCCAGTCTTCAACAAAAAGTCACAAGGCATACAAATGGCCCATTCAAAGGAACAAAATAAAGTGGCAGAAACTATCCCTTAAGAAACTGAGACAATGGAATTTCTATTCAAAGATGTTAAGACAAGTTTCCTTAAAAAGTTCAATGAGAGAGGAAAACCTAAGATGGTGGCTAGGAGAGACAGGGCAAAAAAACACCTCCATGAGAAATACTAGACAAAAACCAGAAAGTGACCCAGAACACCACTTCCAGCGATGCACCAGCTGGACAAGGTCTGTTAAATCCACAGGGACTGTGCACTTGGTGAAACCGGGAGTCTGTGTTCTGAAACAAGTGAATACCCCTGCTGAATGTCTGGCAGCCATGCTGCAGTGTGGGGAAACTGTGGGGTGGTGTTTGGAGATGGACTAGTTCTTTTTTAAAAAACCCAAAAGCGGCTGCAGATACGGCAGGGAGAACCGCACAGTGAAGCATGGCAGGAACGGGCTGTGCGAATGCCTCAATATCTGGCGTGGAAGATAGCCTTTCACACACCCACTGCTAATTGTCTCAGAGCAAGGAAGGCAGAGGTGAGCCAAAAGGGGGAAAAAACCACGCCCCTTGCAGCCATCTTCCCGGCGGGCTGGGAATGCTCCTGCCTGGCACTGGAGCCACAGCCCAGAGCCACGCCAAAAAACCCAGTGTGACAGGAAGTGTTTCCAGCAACACGCACACATGCCACAATATCGGGCGTGGACAATAGCCTTTCGTGCACCCACAGCTAATTGTCCCGGAGCTGGGAAGGCGGAGCTGTGCAAAAAGGGGGAAATTAACATGCCCCATTCAGCCATCCTTACAGCAGGCTGGGAACACCCCTACATGGCCTGGCAGCCCAGAACTTCCCTTGAGGGTTGGCACACACTTGTGACATAGCACAGCCTTCCCTCAGCAGAGGCCCTAGAAGGGCACGGCTGGGAAAAGGAACCCACCTGGAAATCCCAGGGACCATATGCCAATACCAAAGATTTTGGGGTCAGTGGCAGAGACAATCTGTGGTGAGACCGAACTGAAGGTTTAGACTCTTGCAACAGCCTTAAATCTCCAGGAACACCTGGGAGGTTTGATTATTAAAGCTGCCCTCCCTCCCTAACTGCTCAGACAAATGCCCCACATTCAGGGTGGACAGCACCAACAACACACCCAAACTTGGTGCACCAATTGGACCCTGCAAGAATCAGACCCCCACACACCACAAAGACAAAGTTGGGGAGAACTGACTTGAGGGGAATAAATGACTCATGGACACCATCTGCTGGTTAGTTAGAGAAAGTGTATGCCACCAAGCTGTAGATCTGACAAATTAGAGATAAGTCTGTGACTAGTCCTACATATCCTAAAAGAACCCTATCAAGTAAAGCAAATGCCAAGAGGCCAAAAACAACAGAAAATTTTAAAGCATATGAAAAAACCAGACGATATGGATAACCCAAACCCAAACACCCAAATCAAAAGATCAGAGGAGAAACAGTACTTGGAGCAATTAATCAAAGAATTAAAGACAAACAACTAGAGCATGGCACAGGATATAAAGGACATGAAGAAGAGCATGGCACAGGACATAAAGGACATGAAGAAGACCCTAGAAGAGCATAAAGAAGAAATTGCAAGAGTAAATAAAAAAAATAGATGATCTTATAGAAATAAAAGAAACTGCTGACCAAATTAAAAAGATTCTGGATACTCATAGTACAAGACTAGAGGAAGCTGAACAGCGAATCAGTGACCTGGAGGACAACAGAATGGAAAATGAAAGAACAAAAGAAAGAATGGGGAAAAAATTGAAAAAATTGAAATGGTCCACAGGGATATGATAGATAATATAAAATGTCCAAATATAAGACTCATTGGTGTCCCAGAAGGGGAAGAGAAGGGTAAAGGTCTAGAAAGAGTATTCAAAGAAATTGCTGGGGAAAACTTCCCAAACCTTCTACACAATATAAATAACACAAAGCATAAATGCCCAGTGAACTCCAAATAGAATAAATCCAAATAAGCCCACTCCAAGACATATTCTGATCAGACTGTCAAACACTGAAGAGAAGGAGCAAGTTCTGAAAGCAGCAAGAGAAAAGCAATTCACCACATACAAAGGAAACAACATAAGACTAAGTAGTGACTACTCAGCAGCCACCACGGAGGCGAGAAGGCAGTGGCATGACATATTTAAAATTCTGAGAGAGAAAAATTTCCAACCAAGAATACTTTATCCAGCAAAGCTCTCCTTCAAATTTGAGGGAGAGCTTCAATTTTTCACAGACAAACAAATGCTGAGAGATTTTGCTAATAAAAGACCTGCCCTACTTCAGATACTAAAGGGAGCCCTACCAACAGAGAAACAAAGAAAGGAGAGAGAGAGAGAGATGGAGAAAGGTTCAGTACTAAAGAGACTCAGTATGGGTATGTTATAGGACATTAAGAGAGAGAGGGAAAAAATATATCTGACATACATAAACCAAACATAAGCCATAAGATGGCTGATTCAAGAAATGCCTTCACAGTAATAACATTGAATGTAAATGGATTTAACTCCCCAATTAAAAGATATAGATTGGCAGAATGGATCAAAAATATGAACCATCAATATGTTGCATGCAAGAGACTCATCGTAGACATAGGGACACAAAGAAATTGAAAGTGAAAGGATGGAAAAAATATTTCATGCAAGCTACAGCCAAAAGAAAGCAGGAGTAGCAATATTAATCTCAGATAAAATAGACTTTAAATGCAAGGATGTTTTGAGAGACAAAGAAGGCCACTACATACTAATAAAAGGGGAAATTCAACAAGAAGAAATAACAATCATAAATGTTTATGCACCCAATCATGGTGCCACAAAATACATGAGACAAACACTGGCAAAACTAAAGGAAGCAATGAATGTTTCCACAATAATTGTGGGAGATTTCAACACATCACTGTCTCCTACAGATAGATCAACCAGACAGAAGACCAATAAGGAAATTGAAAACCTAAACAATCTGATAAATGAATTGGATTTAACAGACATATATAGAACATTACATCCCAAATCACCAGGAAACACATTCTTCTCTAGTGATCACAGAACTTTCTCCAGAATAGACCATATGCTGGGGCATAAAACAAGCCTCAATAAATTTAAAAAAAAATTGAAATTATTCAAAGTACATTCTCCTATCATAATGGAATACAATTAGAAGTCAAAAACCACCAGAGACTTAGAAAATTCACAAACACCTGGAGGTTAAAAATGAGGGGAGATGAAAACATAAACATTCCCAGATAATCAAAAGCTGAGGGACTTCATCACCAGTAGATCTGTCCTGTAAGAAATGCTAAAGGGAATTGTGCAGGCTGAAAGGAAGGGACACTAAACAATTGACTGAAACCACATGAAGAAGTAAAGATTTCCAGTAAAGATCACATGGTAAATATAAATACCAATACTACTGTATTTTTGATTTGTAACTCCACTATTTACTTCCTACAGGATCTAAAATACATAAAATGTAATGATAAATCAGTGGTTTTGGACTCAATGTAAAATATGTAATTTTTGACAAGAACTACATAAAGGTGGGGGAATGGAGGAGTATAGGAACATAGTTTATGTGTCCTATTGAAGTTAAGTTGGTATCAAGGAAAAACAAGATTGTTATAGACTTAAGAGGTTAAATTTAAGCCCCACAGTAAACACAAAGAAAGTATCAAGAGAATATGATCATAGAGATGAAAAGTAGAATATGGGTTAAGAGAAGTGAAGGAAGGGGCAATGGGGAGTTAATAAGAAATGAGTGTAGGGTTTCTGTTTGGGGTGAAGGGAAATTTCTAGTAATGGATGGTGGGAAGGTGATGGCATTGCAACATTGTGAATGTGATTAATCCCACTAAATGGAATGCTTGGGAGGGGTTGGAATGGGAAGATTTGTGCTGTATGTATGTTTCCACAATTGAAAAAAAAGACAGTCTAAATAGATAATGACAATTAAGTGCCATAGATGATCCTGGATGAGATCTAAGAATAGAGGAAAAAAGGCTCAAAGGGACACAACTGGGACATAAGAAAAAATGAAATAAAGAATGTAAGCTTTATATCAATGTTAAATTTCTTGAACTTCTTAACTACACTTAATGTGATTACATAAATGAATATTCTTGTTCATAGGAAATGTATATGTGAATTATATTATTTGTTCAAGGATGTATACAACTTGGTCTCATATGTTCAGAAGACAGACCAATAGATGATCGATGATAGGGAGGGAGGGAGTGAGGGAGGGAAAGAAAGAAATGGCATAGTGACAAAATATTAAAGTTGGTAGATCTGGGTATTGGGGGAGGGGAGTTGGGGTATACTGGAGTTCTGTGTATGGGGTTTGTATTATTTTTGCAACTGTCCTGTAAGTTTGAATTTATTTCAAAATAAAAAGTTAAAAAAAAAGTTCAATGAGCTATAGAAAAAGATGGACAAAAAGACTGACTGCTAATAAGTATGGGGTTTCTTTTTGGGGTGATGAAAATGTTCTTGAATTAGATAGTGGTGATGGTTGCCCAATGTTGTATATATACTAAAACTCACTGAATTATACAATTTTAAATAGGGTGAATTTTATGTCATGTGAATTATATCTCAATAATAATTTTTAAAGTTTTTTAAAAAATAATGGCTCAGCTAGTATATTTTATAAACCATGTCATTTCTGCTCCAAAGGACACCATAAAGAAAGTGAAAACACAGCCCACAAAATGAGAGAAAATTTTTGGAAATCATATAACTAATAAGGGTCTTGTAGCAGAATATATAAAGGACTATTACAACAGAAAAATAAACACACAAATAACTCAATTTAAAAATGGGTGAAATACTTTAGTAGACATTTCTGCAAAGAAGATCCACAAATGGCCAATAAGCACATGAAAAAATGCTCAAAATCATTAGCCATTAGGGAAATGCAAATCAAAACCAAAATGAGACACTAGTTCATAGTCACTAAGATGGCTGTAATAAAAAAGATGGATAATAAGTTTCGGTGTTGATGTGGAGAAATTGCTGGTACCAATGTAAAATGGTGCAACTTCTGTGCAACTTCTGTGGAAAATAGTCTGACAGTTCCTCAAATGGTTAGATACAGAGTTACCACATAATACAAGAATTCTACCCCTACGTGTTAACATATCACATATGGTCACACAAAAATTTATATATGAATGTTCATAGCCACGTTGTTCATAATAACCAAACAAATGGCAATAACCAAAATGCCCATCAACTGACGAATAGATAAATAAAATATGGCATATGCAAGTGGAATATTATTTGGCAATACAAAGGAATGAACTACTAACACAGGCTACAACATGGATGGACCTTGAAAACGTTTTGCTAAATGAAAGAAACCAGTCACAAAAGACCACAATTTGATTTATATGAAATGTCCAGAATATACAAATCTAGAAACATAGAAAGTGGATTAGTGGTTGCCAGATGCTGAGAGTGGTGGTGAGGGATTGAGGGATGACCATTGAGGGGTATAGAGTTTCTTTTTTAGGTAATGAAAATGTTCTAAACTTGATTGTCGTGATGAATGCACAACTCTGTGAATATACTAAAAGTCATTTTTTGTACACTTTAAATAGGTGAATTGTTTGGTATGTGAATTATATCTCAATAAAGCTGTTTAAAAAATGTCCATAAGTGATCAGCAAAAATTGAGACAGTGAGAAACTTAGATAAACAATCTTTCAACAAATAAATGTCAAGGAATGATAACACTCCCTGAAGTCACTGGAACCCAACTTAATTTATACTGAATTGTATTTTATATAACTTAATTATATAAATTTAATTACATATAGTTAAATGTACACAATCTGACTATACAAGTTAATGAATTTTGACAAAAATACACACTGTGTAACCAACACCACAATCAAAATATAGAATTGTATCATCACCCCAAAGAGTTCCCTCATTCTGCTTTTCAGTAGTAAATTCACATCCTCCCTACCCCAGGCAATCATCATTCTGTTTTCTATCACTATAGCTTAGTTTTGCATTTTCTATGATTTCATATCCATTGAATCATACCATATGTACTCTTTTGCATCTAACTTCTGTAGTTCAACATGATTTTTTGAGATTCATCTATGTTTGCTGCTTGTATGAGTGAATCATTTCTTTTTTTATGGCTGAGTAGTATTCCATTTTATGGATGTACAGGTTGTTTACCCATTCACCTGTTAATTAACATTTGCATTTGTCACAGTTTAGGGCTATTACAAATAAGGGTCCTATAAACATTTGTGTACAGGACTTTGTATGACTGTGCTCTCATTTCTCTTGGGCAAATACCTAGTAGTGAGATTGCTGAGTCATGGAGCAAGTGTATGTGTAACTTTAAAAGTATCTGCTATTTTCCGGTCAACAGTGTATGAGAGTTCTAATTGCTCCACATCCTCACCAACATTTTGTGGTATCATTCTTTTAAATTTTATATATTTTAGTTGGTGTGAACTGTTTTTCTTTGTGGTTTAACTTTTCCTTCACCTAAAGAGTAAGGGATGTTGAACATCTTTTCATGTATTTATTGGCCATTCATATATATCTTCTTTTGTAAAGTGTAATTTCAAATTTTTTGCTTATTTTTAACTGGGCTTGAGTTACTATTTTCAATTTTTAAGAATTCTTCATATATTCTAGATACGTGACCTTTTTAAGATATATGTATTGTGAATATTTTATCCCCAGCCCATGACTTAACTTTACATTTTCATAAAAATGATTTTGATGGGCAAAAATTTCTAATATTGATGAAGTTTGATTTATCACTTTTTCTTTTTATGGCTAATGATATTTTCTTTTCTGAGATATATTTGACTAATCCAAGGTCATGAAGGTATTCTCTCATGTTTTCTTCCTTATGTTCCATAGTTTAAACATTTATATTTAGGTCCATGATTAATTTTTTTTTCCTTTGACTTTTTTTTTTATCTTCATTTTATTGAGATATATTCACATACCACGCAGTCATACAAAACAAATCGTACTTTTGATTGTTCACAGTACCATTACATAGTTGTACATTCATCACCTAAATCAATCCCTGACACCTTCATTAGCACACACACAAAAATAATAAGAATAATAATTAGAGTGAAAAAGAGCAATTGAAGTAAAAAAGAACACTGGGTACCTTTGTCTGTTTGTTTCCTTCCCCTATTTTTCTACTCATCCATCCATAAACTAGACAAAGTGGAGTGTGGTCCTTATGGCTTTCCCAATCCCATTGTCACCCCTCATAAGCTACATTTTTATACAACTGTCTTCAAGATTCATGGGTTCTGGGCTGTAGTTTGATAGTTTCAGGTATCCATCACCAGCTACCCCAATTCTTTAGAACCTAAAAAGGGTTGTCTAAAGTGTGCGTAAGAGTGCCCACCAGAGTGACCTCTCAACTCCCTTTGGAATCTCTCTGCTACTGAAGCTTATTTCATTTCCTTTCACATCCCGCTTTTGGTCAAGAAGATGTTCTCCGTCCCACGATGCCAGGTCTACATTCCTCCCTGGGAGTCATATTCCACGTTGCCAGGGAGATTCACTCCCCTGGGTGTCTGATCCCACGTAGGGGGGAGGGCAGTGATTTCACCTTTCAAGTTGGCTTAGCCAGAGAGAGAAGGCCACATCAGAGTAACAAAGAGGCATTCAGGAGGAGGCTCTTAGGCACAAACCATAGGGAGGCCTAGCCTCTCCTTTGCAGCGACCGTCTTCCCAAGGGTAAAACCTATGGTAGAGGGCTCAACCCATCAAACCACCAGTCCCCTATGTCTCTGGTCATGTTAGCAACCATCGAGGTGGGGTAGGCGAATACCCCTGCATTCTCCACAGGCTCCTCAAGGGGGCACTACATATTTTTTTCCTTGTTTTTCTTTTTTTTTTTTTTTTAACTTTTCCTTCTTTTTTAAATCAACTGTATGAAAAAAAAAGTTAAAAAGAAAACAAACATACAATAAAAGAACATTTCAAAGAGACCATAACAAGGGAGTAAGAAAAAGACAACTAACCTAAGATAACTGCTTAACTTCCAACCTGTTCCTACTTTACCCCAAGAAAGTTACCTAATATAGCAACATTTCTGTGAACTTGTTCCTACTATATCCATCAGAAATTAACAGACCATAGTCATTCCTGGGCATCCCCAGAACGTTAAATAGCTTATCTGTTCTTCTTGGATTATTGTTCCCACTTCCTTAATTGCTCTCTATTGCTAGTTCCCCTACATTCTACATTATAAACCATTCGTTTTACATTTTTCAAAGTTCACATTAGTGGTAGCATATAATATTTCTCTTTTTGTGCCTGGCTTATTTCGCTCAGCATTATGTCTTCAAGGTTCATCCATGTTGTCATATGTTTCACGAGATCGTTCCTTCTTACTGCCGCGTAGTATTCCATCGTGTGTATATACCACATTTTATTTATCCACTCATCTGTTGAAGGACATTTGGGTTGTTTCCATCTCTTGGCAATTGTGAATAATGCTGCTATGAACATTGGCGTGCAGATATCTGTTCGTGTCACTGCTTTCCGATCTTCCGGGTATATACCGAGAAGTGCAATCGCTGGATCGAATGGTAACTCTATATCTAGTTTTCTAAGGAACTGCCAGACTGACTTCCAGAGTGGCTGAACCATTATACAATCCCACCAACAATGAATAAGAGTTCCAATTTCTCCACATCCCCTCCAGCATTTGTAGTTTCCTGTTTGTTTAATGGCAGCCATTCTAATCGGTGTTAGATGGTATCTCATTGTGGTCTTAATTTGCATCTCTCTAATAGCTAGTGAAGCTGAACATTTTTTTCATGTGTTTCTTGGCCATTTGTATTTCCTCTTCAGAGAACTGTCTTTTCATATCTTTTGCCCATTTTATAATTGGGCTGTCTGTACTATTGTCACTGAGTTGTAGGATTTCTTTATATATGCAAGATATCAGTCTTTTGTCAGATACATGGTTTCCAAAAATTTTTTCCCATTGAGTTGGCTGCCTCTTTACCTTTTTGAGAAATTCCTTTGAGGTGCAGAAACTTCTAAGCTTGAGGAGTTCCCATTTATCTATTTTTTCTTTTGTTGCTTGTGCTTTGGGTGTAAAGTCTAGGAAGTGGCTGCCTAATACAAGGTCTTGAAGATGTTTTCCTACATTATCTTCTAGGAGTTTTATGGTACTTTCTTTTACATTGAGATCTTTGGTCCATTTTGAGTTAATTTTTGTGTAGGGGGTGAGGTAGGGGTCCTCTTTCATTCTTTTGGATATGGATATCCAACTCTCCCAGCCCCATTTGTTGAAAAGACCATTATGACTCAGTTCAGTGACTTTGGGGGCCTTATCAAAGATCAGTCGGCCATAGATCTGAGGGTCTATCTCTGAATTCTCAATTCGATTCCATTGATCTATATGTCTATCTTTGTACCAGTACCATGCTGTTTTGGCAACTGTGGCTTTGTAATAAGCTTCAAAGTCAGGGAGTGTAAGTCCTCCCACTTCGTTTTTCTTTTTTAGAGTGTCTTTAGCAATTCGAGGCATCTTCCCTTTCCAAATAAATTTGATAACTAGCTTTTCCAAGTCTGCAAAGTAGGTTGTTGGAATTTTGATTGGGATTGCATTGAATCTGTAGATGAGTTTGGGTAGAATTGACATCTTAATGACATTTAGTCTTCCTATCTATGAACATGGAATCTTTTTCCATCTTTTAAGGTCCCCTTCTATTTCTTTTAGTAGAGTTATGTAGTTTTCTTTGTATAGGTCTTTTACATCTTTGGTTAAGTTTATTCCTAGGTACTTGATTTTTTTAGTTGCTATTGAAAATGGTATCTTTTTCTTGAGTGTCTCTTCAGTTTGTTCATTTCTAGCATATAGAAACATTACTGACTTATGTGCATTAATCTTGTATCCCGCTACTTTGCTAAATTTGTTTATTAGCTCTAGTAGCTGTATCGTCGATTTCTCAGGGTTTTCTAGATATAAGATCATATCATCTGCAAACAATGACAGTCTTACTTCTTCTTTTCCAATTTGGATGCCTTTTATTTCTTTGTCTTGCTGGATTGCCCTGGCTAGCACTTCCAGCACAATGTTGACCAACGGTGGTGACAGCGGGCATCCTTGTCTTGTTCCTGATCTTAGAGGGAAGGCTTTCAGTCTCTCACCATTGAGTACTATGCTGGCTGTGGGTTTTTCATATATGCTCTTTATCATGTTGAGGAAGTTTCCTTCAATTCCTACCTTTTGAAGTGTTTTTATCAAAAAGGGATGTTGGATTTTGTCAAATGCTTTTTCAGCATCTATTGAGATGATCAATTGATTTTTCCCTTCTGACTTGTTAATGTGTTGTAATACATTGATTGATTTTCTTATGTCGAACCATCCTTGCATGCCTGGAATGAACCCCACTTGGTCATGGTGTATGATTTTTTTAATGTGTCTTTGGATTCGATTTGCAAGTATTTTGTTGAGGATTTTTGCATCTATATTCATTAGGGAGATTGGCCGGTAGTTTTCCTTTTTTGTAGCATCTTTGCCTGGTTTTGGTATTAGATTGATGTTAGCTTCATAAAATGAGTTAGGTAGTGTTCCATTTTCTTCAATGTTTTGAAAGAGTTTGAGTAAGATTGGTGTCAGATCTTTCTGGAAAGTTTGGTAGAATTCCCCTGTGAAGCCATCTGGCCCTGGGCATTTATTTGTGGGAAGATTTTTGATGACTGATTGGATCTCTTTGCTTGTGATGGGTTGGTTGAGGTCTTCTATTTCTTCTCTGGTCAGTCTAGGTTGTTCATATGTTTCCAGGAAATTGTCCATTTCTTCTACATTATCCAGTTTGTTGCCATACAGTTGTTCATAGTATCCTCTTATAATTTTTTTAATTTCTTCAGGATCTGCAGTTATGTCACCTTTTTCATTCATTATTTTGTTTATATGGGTCTTCTCTCTTTTTGATTTTGTCAGTCTAGCTAGGGGCTTGTCAATCTTGTTGATCTTCTCAAAGAACCAACTTTTGGTGATATTTATCCTCTCTATTGTTTTTTTGTTCTCTATGTCATTTATTTCTGCTTTAATCCTTGTTATTTCTTTTCTTCTACTTGGTTTAGGATTGGTTTGCTGTTCATTTTCTAGCTTCTTCAGTTGATCCATTAGTTCTTTGATTTTGGCTCTTTCTTCCTTTTTAATATATGCATTTAGTGCTATAAATTTCCCCCTTAGCACTGCTTTTGCTGCATCCCATAGGTTTTGGTATGTTGTGTTCTCATTTTCATTCGTCTCTATATATTCAGCAATTTCTCTTGCTATTTCTTCTTTAACCCACTGATTGTTTAGGAGTGTGTTGTTTAACCTCCAGCTTTTGTGAATTTTCTAAATCTTTGATGGTTATTGACTTCTAATTGTATTCCATTGTGGTCAGAGAATGTGCTTTGAATAATTTCAATCTTTTTAAATTTATTGAGGCTTGTTTTATGTCCCAGCATATGATCTATTCTGGAGAAAGTTCCGTGAGCACTAGAAAAGTATGTGTATCCTGGTGATTTGGGATGTAATGTCCTGTATATGTCTGCTAAATCTAATTCATTTATCAGATTGTTTAGGTTTTCAATTTCCTTATTGGTCTTCTGTCTGGTTGATCTATCTATAGGAGAGAGTGATGTGTTGAAGTCTCCCACAATTATTGTGGAAACATCAATTGCTTCCTTTAGTTTTGCCAGTGTTTCTCTCATGTATTTTGTGGCACCTTGATTGGGTGCATAGACATTTACGATTGTTATTTCTTCTTGTTGAATTGCCCCTTTTATTAGTATGTAGTGGCCTTCTTTGTCTCTCAAAACATCCCTGCATTTGAAGTCTATTTTATCTGAGATTAATATTGCTACACCTGCTTTCTTTTGGCTGTAGCTTGCATGAAATATTTTTTTCCATCCTTTCACTTTCAGTTTCTTTGTGTCCCTGTGTCTAAGATGAGTCTCTTGTATGCAACATATTGATGGTTCATTTTTTTTGATCCATTCTGCGAATCTATATCTTTTAATTGGGGAGTTTAATCCATTTACATTCAACGTTATAACCATGAAGGCATTTCTTGAATCAGCCATCTTATCCTTTGGTTTATGTTTGTCATATTTTTCCCCCTCTCTCTATTAATATCCTTTATTGTACCCATACTGAATCTCTTTAGTACTGAGCCTTTCTCCAAGTCTCTCTGTCCTTTCTTTGTTTCTCTGTCTGTAGGGCTCCCTTTAGTATCTCCAGTAGGGCAGGTCTCTTGTTAGCAAATTCTCTCAGCATTTGTTTGTCTGTGAAAAATTTAAGCTCTCCCTCAAATTTGAAGGAGAGCTTTGCTGGATAAAGTATTCTTGGCTGGAAATTTTTCTCACTGAGAATTTTAAATATATCGTGCCACTGCCTTCTCGCCTCCATGGTGGCTGCTGAGTAGTCACTACTTAGTCTTATGCTGTTTCCTTTGTATGTGGTGAATTGCTTTTCTCTTGCTGCTTTCAGAACTTGCTCCTTCTCTTCTGTGTTTGACAGTGTGATCAGAATATGTCTCGGAGTGGGTTTATTTGGATTTATTCTATTTGGAGTTCGCTGAGCATTTATGATTTGTGTATTTATGTTGTTTAGAAGATTTGGGAAGTTTTCCCCAACAATTTCTTTGAATACTCTTCCTAGACCTTTACCCTTTTCTTCCCCTTCTGGGACACCAATGAGTCTTATATTTGGACGTTTCATATTATCTATCATATCCCTGAGGTCCATTTCGATTTTTTCAATTTTTTTCCCCATTCTTTCTTTTATGCTTTCATTTTCCATTCTGTCATCTTCCAGGTCACTGATTCGTTGTTCAACTTCCTCTAGTCTTGTACTATGAGTGTCCAGAATCTTTTTAATTTGGTCAACAGTTTCTTTAATTTCCATAAGATCATCCATTTTTTTATTTAGTCTTGCAATGTCTTCTTTATGCTCTTCTAGGGTCTTCTTGATTTCCTTTGTATCCCGTACTATGGTCTCATTGTTCATCTTTAGTTCTTTGAGTAGCTGCTCTAGGTGCTGTGTCTCTTCTGATCTTTTGATTTGGGTGCTTGGGCTTGGGTTATCCATATCGTCTGTTTTTTTCATATGCTTTATGATTTTCTGTTGTTTTTGACCTCTTGGCATTTGCTGAATTTGATAGGGTTCTTTTAGGATTTGTAGACCAATTGAAGTCCTTATCTCTAATTTATCAGATCTGCAGCTTCGTGGAGTACACTTTCTCTAACTAACCAGCAGGTGGCGTCCACGAGCCACCTGTTCTCCACAAGCCAGTTCTCCCCTGCTTAGCCTTTTTGGTGAGTGGGGGAGTGAGTCTTGTGGGGTCCAATTGGTGTACCAAGCTTGCGTGTGTAGTTGGTGTTGCCTGCCCTGTATATGGGGCGTGTTTCTGGGCAGTCAGGGAGAGGGGGTGGCTCTAACAATCAAATCTCCCTGGTGATCCTAGAGTTTTAAAGCTGCTGCAATAGTCTAATCCTTCAGTTCAGTCCTGCCACAGTTTGTCTCTGCCACTGACCCACAAGTCCTTGCTATTGGCGTATGGCTCCTGAGACTTGCAAGTGGGCCCCTCTTCCAGGCTGTGCACCCCGGGTCCTCTGTTGAGGGATGACTGTGCTATGTCACAGGTGAGTGCTGTCCCCCCAGGGCAGTTCTGGGCTGCTGGGCTGTGTAGGGAGGTGCCCAGTCTCCATGATTAATTTTTGAATGGCATGAGGAAGAGTTTGAGGTTCATTTTCTTCTATATTCAGTGGTTCAAGAGACTTCTTTCCCCTAGTTAATGTAATTGGTGACTTTATAAAAATAATTGATATAATCAAGACACTGTGATATTGGTGGAGAGATAGATATTTAGATCAATGGAACATAATAGAAAATCCAGAGATAGTCTCACACAAATATGCCCCACTGACTTGTGACAAAGGTGCAAAAGTAATTCATTGGGGTAAGGACAGACTTTCGAGCAATTGTCCTGGAGTGGAGCAATTGGACAAAACATGAATGTTGACTTAAGTCTCACTCCTTATAATAAAAATTCACTTGAAATGAATCATGGACTTAAATGTAAAACATAAAACTATACAACTTTTAGGAAAAAGCATAGGAGAAAATTCTTTGGGATATAGGTCAAGACAAAGAGGTCTTAAGCTTATCACCAAAAGCATAATCCATAAAAGGAAAACTGATATATCAGACCTCATCAAAATTAAAAACTTTTGCTCTGTAAACAGCCCTGTGAAGTGGATGAAAAGAAAAGCTACAGAATGGGTGCAAATATTTGTAAATCACATATCCAAAAAGGGCTAGTATATTAGCTATGTAAAGAGCTTTCAGATCTCAACCATACAGAAGCAAACAATCCAAGTAAAAAGTGGGCTAAAGACATGAAGAGACATTTCATTAAACAGGATATACAGATGGCAAATAAGCATATAAAAACATGTTCAACATCATTAACCATAGGGGAAATGCAAATTAAAACTACAATGAGATATAACTACAGACCTATCAGAATAACTGAAATAAAAACAGCTGAAATAAAATATACTGACAATGCCAAATGCTGACAAGGTTGTAGAGAAACGATCTCTCATACATTGCTGATGGCAATGCAAAATGGTGCAGCCACTCTGGAAAATAGTTTGGTAGTTTCTTCAAAAACTAAACATGCAAATATACCACCCAGCAGCTGCACTTCTGGTCATTTATCCCAGAGAAATGAAAACTTAAGTTCACACAAAAACCTGTATGTGAATATTTACAGCTTTATTCACAATAGCAAAATACAGGAAACAGCCCTGAAGTTCTTCATTGGGTGAATGGTTTCATTCTTTTCTTTTCTTTTCTTCTTCTTCCCTCCTTCCTTCCCACCCTCCCTCCTTCCCCCACTCCCTTACTTTTTGTTTTTTTCTTTTCTTTTTTAAAATGTTTTCAAAGATTACTATTAGTTGGCTCTTTTAAGGACAATTTTCGACAAATCAAAATTTAAAACCACAATTAGTACATAGTTTAAATAGCTTTTCAAGAACTATTAAGGTTATAAGTATGATTATAGAACATGAAAACTTCATTAAGATGCTGATAAGTACCAAGATGTAAATGTTGGCTAAAGAGAATGTCTGCCACACATCATTCTTATGTAATAATCCAGGCAGGTGGTGATTTGGCCTAGAGCAGGAGTCAACAAATTACAGTCTGCATGTCAAATCCTGTCTGTCACCTGTTTTTTGTAAATAAAGTTTTATTGGAACAAATTCAAGCTCATTTATTTACATATTGTCTATGGCTGCTTTTGCTCTAGGAAGGCAGAGCTGAGTTCTTCCAACAGAGACCACATGACCTGCAAACCCTAAAATATTTACTATCTGGCCCATTGCAGAAAAAATTTGCCAACCTTCTGGCCTTGTGTTAACAGTGAAATGGATGAACAGATAATATTGTGGAAATGGCACAGTAACAAGTTTGATGTGCTCTAGGTACGGAAGGAAGGCCAGTGTGGCTGGAACATAAAAGGATTCAGATTCCTTCATTGTTTTTTTCCCCCCTTATTTTCTATCACATTTGTACCTACTGCATTTCATTCACAACCATTAATTTACTCATTCAACAAATATTCTCTAAATTCCCACCGTGTGACAGGCACTGTGTTAGCTGCTTGAAATATCATTGTACTAAGCTCTTGGTAAACAAAAACCAGATACAGTCCATGCTTTTGTGGAGTTAACCAGGCAAACAGGATAAGGAAGAGTATTCCAGAAATGGAAAACAGCAGGATCAAAAATCCTGTGACAGGAAGGAGCATGACAGTAGCAACTAGAATGAATGAAACAGACACAAAGTACCCATAAAGTGTCAAGAGACTGATAGATGAATCAAGTTTTCTGCTCTCAAGAAGCTACTTGTTCACTGGAATGAGACATGCAAAGAAATTATAATCCAAAATAAGTGGTATACTTAAGGTCTGTACAGCATCCATTGGGCATATTGGACGCATAGAGAAGAAGAAAATAAATTCATCCGGGAAAGACAGGAGAGTCACAGAACGGGTAGCATCTGAATTGAGTTAAAAATGATAGCACTGTTTTAGACTAGTTGGGGTAGAGCATCTGCAGTAGGAAGAATTCCAGGGCAAAGGTGTGGCAACTTTTTCTTCTTTTGCTGAGCCTGACATCTACAACCCGTTTCATTTGTTTCCTTTTTGAAATTAGACTGATATTTCTCATGTCTAATAATTAAAATATTGCACAATTTCCCATTTTTCAATGTCTATGCATTATATTCCTTGTTTTTTCTTGCTCTCATTTTTTTTTCCTCTGCCCTGGATTTCCATTGCATATATTTCAATACACCTGTTGATCCTTCTCTGCAATATTTATTGCTTTCAAATTTTTACACGCATAGGTGTCTATTCCTAATGGCTGTACCTTGGCCAGTGCCCACTGTATTGAATACTATACCTGGCCCTGGATTCAAGATGCCCAATCGAACTGGTGGGGGTCCAGCAGTGGTACGTGACATAATTTCAAGAGAGTGGCAGAAGGATAGAGGCAGAATTTCAGCTGCTGCAAACCTCTTATTGCCCTGAATAATGTCATCGTATTCAGCCAAGCTAAGTCACCATTAATAGAAACGTAGTGGGAGAACCCTAGCAAAGCAATGAAATAACAAGCAGGCGACGCAGGTTTTACTTGCAGTGTAGCTTTATAGGCTCGTTTTTTCTCCTCCCTGCACCTTTGACTCCAAAACTGTTTAATGAAGGCGATCGGTTAGAGATCCCCGGATCTGAGGCGCTAGAACGCCCCCGCAGCGAGCTAAGTCTCAGAAGGGGTAGGCGCCCATCCTGCACGGCCGGAAGGAGCAGGGCGGAGCGTCGCGGCTCACAGCTGGGCCTTAGCAGGCTGGGGGAGGGGAACGCGGGCCAACAGTTTCGGGGGGGGGGGGGCAAAAAGCGGGCGCAAGACTGCCTCCAGAGGCTCTCCTTGCTAGCAGTTCCGCCTGTTTTGCAGAGTTGGGATTCGCGACCTCCAGCACAGGTGGGTCCCGTTCTGAGAGTCGGAGAAGGGGTGTCATGGGTGGGTGCGGTGGGCGGGTTTGTTCAGGCGCTCGCTTTCAGGCCTAGCGCAGTGGGTGTCGGCGGGTGGCGGCTCACACCAGGGCTGCTCGGCCCCGGGGCATTGGTACTCACCTTAAGTTTGGCCGAGGAGAAGGCTGCTCCTGCCTTGTTATGGGGCTGTCGTCACGGTTTGTGCCAGTTGCGCGACGAAGAGGCCGCCTAGAGATCAGCGGACGGCCAGATGGGCTCGGGAAGACCTGGAGCAAGCTCGCGGTGGGATTGACGCCCTGGGTACATTGTTTCAAACTCGGAATGACTTACTAGCCCTGGCCCTGTAACTGACTTGGTGTCCAGATTTCAGTGGGTCCCTATCCTCTCGGTACCTCAGTTTGCTAGGCAGTGAAGTGAAAGGTGGAACGCGGCTGTCTGCAAGACCTTACAGTGCTGACTTTCTTTCGTTCTAATATCCACTAATGTTCTCTGCCCAGATTTTACCCTTTGTCTTCCCCTCTGGAACAAGGCTGGCCTAACAACCTAATTAGAAGGTCCAACCCATAATAGCTCTGTGCCCACAATAACTCTGAAAATCCTTTTTAATACTATGGACTGCCCCCCAAAATGGAATAATATTCATTCAATGCATTAATTGAATGTCAACTATAAAGAATGTTTTTTTGAATGCTCCACTATGAAAGATTTTAACCGCATAATTGCTTGCCCGAGCAGTTTGTGTTGAACGAACATAGTACACTGCCTAGCAAAAGATTCATAATAAAGATTTGGATGATTTAACTGTTTACCCAAATCCTGGAAGAAAAATATGAGCTCTCATATTTAAGAACACTTCCATAATCCACTTTACCTTCTTTATATATAACACTCCCGAACAGTGGTGCTTTAGAATTGTTTTTTATCCTGATATTGTCTTTCCAGGACTCATTATAGTAAAGATTACATAAAGTTTATTTTACATTAACTTAATTATAAAAGTAAAAAAAGACTTATAAATACTGTGGTCCAGTATTGTTGTGTCCTGAACTTCCAATTCCTCCTCATTAAGGAACTGGCAATAATGGCAACTGTATATTGTGCAAAACATTATAATCTTCACAACAATCAGAAGAAGTAAATATGGTGATTTATCCCTATTTAAAAATGAGTGTGCTTATACTTAAAGAAGTTCTACTTCATCTCATAACCAGTGCAATGAATGGAATATTGGCTGGAGTGGTTGAATCTGGAGGTTTCTTTTGCATGCCCCACTTCTTTATTTCTGGGGTTTGTGAACTGGAACCGATCACTTCCTTGTTTAGTGTCTGTATCAGGAACCACATGTTAGTTCTATATTTCTGCTTCTCAACCCTGGAAATGGCAGATATCGGTGTTTCCAGCACAGTGTTTCCAGCAGTTGTATTTTCTGCCTGCTAGGACTGGGGAGGGAGGGGCCTGGATTAATAAACCTCTTGGGTGGGCAGAGACACTTCCTGTTTGGAGCCAAACTGAACAGAGGTCATCAGTTGGGCACCTCCAAGACCCTCTTTCTACAACACCACCAAACATCTCCCATGCTCATGAGTGATATACATGTACCTGCCATTGCCCTGATGTAAAGATTTACAGGACAAGAGGCTCTTGCAAAACCCTGCCTGCCAGGAGTGGCCAGTATGAAGTTGGGTGTTCTTCAGGACTTGAGACCTGATGATTTCCCAAGTGGTCCTAAAAGTGACTGAGAATTTGTGTTGGACATCTGCTGAGCTGGACTTTGATGGCAAGCTTAGGACTGCCTTTGGTTTGTTGGGAACTGGTGAATGCTTTGTGTGGCTGTAGTTTTACTACATTCATTTATTCCTTCACTCCAAAGACAGTGATTGCCTACTCTGAGCCAGGGTATTGATCTACTCCCTGAGACTGGCAGCATTGAAGGACAAGCAAGTTTAGGAGGACAACACAGAAATTCAACTTTAATTCTGAGGTATTTTCAGTCTTTCCCACCCTCTATATCTAATCAGTATGAAATCATGTTACTTATACATTCTGATCATTTTAAAAATCCACCTACCTCTCTTTGCCCCCACTGGTATTCCATATTTCAAGCCAACGAGAGTCCTTTTTGCAAATTAAATTTTTAAGTTTTGTTTTAGAAGACCAAATCATTGCTTGACTCTCAGCCCTCACGGGAAAACCACCAGCCTTACCATAACTACAGCAACAACAATAAACTACAGTCCGATGAGCTCTGTATGATCTCTAATAAATGGTAAAGGTAAAGAGATTAGCTTTTTTTCTCCCTAGAGTGCTTTTTCAAAAACTATATTGATTTGTAAATTATATACCATAAAAACCATCTTGTAGTTTACAATTCAATCATTTATACTAAATTTACTAAGTGATACAACCATCACTACAATCTAATTTTAGAACATTTCTATCACCTCAATGATATCCCCTTGCCCATTTGGAATTAATCCCTGTTACCACCCCTAGCACCAGACAACCATCAATCTACTTTCTGTCTCTATGGAGTTCTGTATTCTGGATATTTCATATGCATGGAATCAAACAATATGTTTTCTTTTTGCATCCCAATTCTTTGACTTAGCATCGTGTTTCCAAAAAGTTTATCCATGTTGTAGCACATATTGGAATTTCTTTCCTATTTATTGCTGATTAAAATTCCATTTAAAGATATACCACATTTTATCTAGCCATTCATTCATCAAGTAATCGTTTTGGATTATATGTAGGAGTGCAATTGCTGTGTCATATGGTAACTCTATGCTGAACTTTTTCACCAACACTTGTTATTTTGTTTGTTTGTTTGTTTTAAATAATAGCCATCTTAGTGGGTGTGAAGTGGTATTTAGTTGTGGTTGTGGTTTTGATTTGTATTTCCCTAATAACTAATGTTGTGAGCACATTTTCATATGTATATTGGCCATTTATATATCTTCCTTGAAGAAACATCTATTCAAGTCCCTCATTGTTTGCAGTTTTATTGTTTAGTTGAAAGAGTTCTTTGTATAATCTGGATACTAGACCCTTATAAGATATGATTTATAAATATTTTCCCCATTCTTTGGGTTGTGTTTTCACTCCCTTGATAGTATCCATTGATTACAAAAATTTTTTAATTTTGATGAAGTCTAATTTAGCTATTTTTTCTTTTGTTGAGTATGCTTTTGTTATCATATCTAACAAACCATTGCCAAGTCCAAGGTCATGAATATTTTCTTCTGTGTTTTCTCCTAAAAGTTTTATAGTTTTTCCTCTTACAGTTAGGTTTCTGATCCATTTTGAGTTGATTTTTGTGTGTGGTGTAAAGTAATGGCCTAAATTCCTCTCTTTGCCTGTGGATATCCAATTGGCCCATCACAATTTGTTAAAGAAACTCGTTTTTTCCTTTATTGAATTGCATTGGAACCCTTTTAGAAAATCATTTGACCACAAATATAAGGGTTCATTTCTGAACTATGAATTGTGTTCCATTGTTTGCTATATCTATCCCAATGCCAGTACCACACTGTGTTCAGTACTTGGCTTTGTAGTAAGTATTGAAATCAGGAAGGGTGATTCCTCCAGTTTTGTTCTTTTTTTAAAAAATTGTTTTGAATATTCTGGCTCTTTTCATTTCTATACAAATCTTAGAATCAGTTTGTCAATTTCTGTAAATGACCCTGCTTTGACTTTGATAGGGATTGCATTGAATCTATACATCAATTTGTGAAAACAATATTGAATTTTCCAATCCACAAACTTGGAATGCCTCTCCATTTATTTAGATCTTTAATTTCCCTTAGCAATGATTTTAGTTTTAAGTGTATGTCTTTCACTTTCTTTGTTAAATTTTTTTGTAAATTTATTTTTTATGCTAGTTTGAATTGTTTTCTTAGTATCATGTTTGAATTTTTCTTTACAAGTATATAGAAAAGCAAATGATGTTTTTATATTTATCCTGTATCCTGTAACCTTGCTGAACAGATTTATTAGTTCTAATAGGATATGTGTGTGTGTAGGTGTGTTTTCCTTGGGATTTTCTTATAATCTCTGTTCTGGTTTACTAAAGTGGCTGTTATGCAAAATACCAGAAATGGCTTGGCTTTTATAAAGGGGATTTATTTATATTTCTAAGGCCATGGAAGTGTCCAAACTAAGGCATCAACAAGAGGATACCCTCACTGAAGAACAGCCGGTGGCGTCCGGAACACCTCTGTCATCTGGGAAGGCAGGTGGCCGGCGTCTGCTGGTCCTTTGCTCCTGGGTTCTGGTTTCAAAATGGCTTTCTCCAAAATGTCTCTGGGCTTCTGTCTCTCTCAGCTTCCCTATCTCAGCTCCTGTGCGTCCTTGCTTGTTCTCCCAGGGCATTTTTCTCTAAGCGTCTGTGTGTCCTCTCTTAGCTTCTCCAGGACAAACTCTGGGCTTCATCTCTTAGCTTAGCATCTCCAAAAGTCTTTCTGACTGCATCTCCAAGTGTCTGGGTCTGTGTCAGCCCCTGAGCTCTCTTAAGGACTCCAGTGAACTAATCAAGACCCACCCTGAATGGGCGTGGTCACACTTCCATGGAAATAATCTAATCAAAAGGTCTCACCCAGAGTTGGGTGGATCACATCTCTATGGAAACAATCTAATCAAAATGTCCCACCCATGATAGGTCTGCCCCCACAAGATTGCATTAAAGAACATGCATTTTATGGGGGTACATAACAGATTCAAACCAGCACAATCTCTGACAAGATTATGGTAAAGAAAGTTTTACTTCTTTCTTTCCAATCTAGATATCTTTTTGTTCCTAGTCTGTCTGCCCAGGCTAGAATCTTCAGCACAATGTTGAATAGAAGTAGTGAGCATAAACATCCTTGTCTTGTTCCTGATCTTCACAGAAAATCATTCAGTCTTTCACCATTAAGTATGATGTTACCTGCATATATTTTTGTTTATGCCCTTTATCAGATTGAGGACATTCTTTTTTGCCAGTTGCTTGAGAATTTTTTTTTATCATGAATGGATTTTGTCATGTTTTATCATGTTGGATTTTGTCAAATGAATTTTCAGCATCTATTGAAATGTGATTTTGTTCCTTTATTCTAATCTGTACATTATTTACTTATGTAATATGGTGTATTGCCTTAGCTGGTTTTGATTTTTTAATATTAAACCAACCTTGCATTCTTGGAATAAACCCCTCCTGGTCATGGTGTATAATCATTTCTTTATAGTGAATAATTTGCTAATGTTTTGTTGAATATTTTTGCATCTTTAATCATAAGGGAAATTAGACAACAGTCTGCTTGTGATGTATTTGTCTTGTTTGGTGACAAAAACTGGACATAAAATGAGTTGATAAATGGTCCTTCCTCTTCTATTTGCTAGAACGGTTTGTAGGGAATTATTATTTTCTTCTTTAAATGTTTGCTGGAAGTCATCAGTGAAGCCATTTAGGCCTGGGCTTTTCTTTGTTGGAAGATTTTAGGATGTGATTTCAATTTCCTTTCTTGTTATAGATCTATTCAATTTTTCTATTTCTTCTTGGGTCAGTTTTAGTAATTTGTGTCTTTCTAGGAATTTGCCCATTTCATCTAAGTTGTCTAACAGGTTTTCATATAATTGTTTGCATTTTTCCCTTATAGTCCTTTTAATTTCAGTAGGGTTTATGGTAACATTCCCTCTTTTTTCCCTGGTTTTTAAAATCTTTGTCTTCTTCCCTTTTTTTCTTGGTCACTGTGGCTAAAGGCTTGTCAGTTTGTTGATTTTTTCAAAGAACCAACCTTTGGTTTCATTACTTTCCTCCATTGTTTTTTTTTTTTTTTTTTTCTGTTTCCTTGATTACTGTTCTTATGTGTATTATTTCCTTCATTCAGTTAATTTTGTGGTTAATATGACTTTTTTAAAATACTTTTTTAAGGTAGAAGTTTAGGGTATTTGTTTGAGATGTTTCTGTTTTTCTGATATAGGTGTATAAACCTGTAAATTTCTCACTATTCATTGCTTTAGCTGCATACCATAAGTTTTGTTATGTAGTGTTTTCATTTTCATTCCTTTCAATATACTTTCTAATTTATTTGTAAATTATTTGATTCATGGGTTGTTTAAGTGTGTTGTTTAATTTACAAATATTTGAGGATTTCTCAAATTTCTTTCTGATGTTAATTTCTAATTCAGTTTCCTTATGATCAAAAGATATACATTATAAACTTTCAAAACTTTAAAATTTATCAAAATTTAGTTTATGGTCTGGCATGTGATCTCGCCTGAAGAATGATCCATGTGTGTTTGAAAATAATTTGTATTCTGCTTTCATTGTGTGGAGTGTTCTACTGATGTCATCTAGGCCAAATTGGTTAATAGTGTTGTTTAAATCTTCTCTATCCTTGTTGAACTTCTCTGCCTACTTGTTCTATCCTCATTATTGAAGTGGAGTATCTAAGACTCCAACTATTGTTGATGCATTTTTTATTTCTCCTTTCAATTATGTCAGGTTTTGCTTCATCTTGGGGTTTTATTGTTAGGTGCATATATGTTTACAATTATTATATCTTCCTAATGAATTGACCTTTTCATCATTATAAAATGTCCTTCTTTTTCTCTAGTAACTGTTTTGTCTAAACTCTATTTTGTCTGATATTAGTAGTGTAGCCACTCAAGTTCTCTTATGATTACCATTTGTATAATTTTTTTCATCTTTTTATACTTTCAACATATTTGGGTCTTCAAATTTAAAGTTGTGTCTATTATAGATGGCATATCATTCAGTTCTTTTGTTTTATTCAGTCTGACAATCTTTGCCTTTTGATTGGAATATTTAATTCATTTACATTTAATGTAATTAAATATATGATTGATTTACATCTCCCTTTTTCTATTTATTTTCTTTATTTCTTTCTCTTTTTTGTTACTCTTGTCCTCCTTTACCATCATCTTTTATGTTATAGAGCTATTTTCTTGTGCACCACTTAAATTCCTTATTTTGAAAATTTTGCTATAAGTTTTGGAGTAATTTTCTTAGTGATTGTTCTGGGGATTACAATAGTCACGTTAACGTAAAATGATCTACTTTTGCATAATAATGATTTAATTCCAGTAGAATGTGGAAGCTTACTTTCCCATCCTTTGTGCTATTAATTTAATGCTTTTTACATCTTAACATGTTATAAGCGCAACAGTACAATTTTATAATTACTGATTTAAATTAGTTAAAAGTAAGAAAGAAAAATGCTGGTATACTCTCTTGTATGTTTACCTACATAATTACTTTTACTAAGGCTCTTTATTTCTTTGTGTAGATTCAAGTTACCATCTGATGTCATTTCCATTTACCGTGAAAGACTTCCTTTGGTTTTTCTATTAAGAAAGGTTTTATATCAGTTGTCGCCATTTTTGTTTATTGTGGAATTTGTTTTACCTTCATTTTTTTAGTAGAGAAGTTTTGGGTTTACAGAACAGTCATGAATAAAATACAGGATTCCCATACACCACCCCACGAACAACTTGCTTTAGTGTGGAATATTTGTTACAATTGATTGCACATTTTTGTAATTGTACTATTAGTTAATGTCCATGGTTTAACTTAAGGTTCACTGTGTAGTGTAGTTACATGGATTTTAAAATGTATTCTTTTACCATATATACAATCTGATGTTTCCCCTTTTAATCATATTCAGATGTATATTTAAATGCTGTTAATTATGTTCACAATATTATGCTACCATCACATTACCATCATTCCAAATAGGAGCGCTGTACATTTTAAGCCTCAACTTCTCATTCCCTATCCCCACCCCATCCCCAGGTAACCTGTATTCTAGATTCTGACTCTATGCATTTGCTTGTACTAATTGTTTCAATCAGTGAGATCATACAATATTTGTCCTTTTATGTCTGGCTTATTTCTCTCAAAATGATGTCTTCAAGGTTCATCCATGTGTCACATATATCAGGAGTTCATTCTTTTTTATGGTTGAATAATATTTCATTGCATGTATATACAATATTTTATTTATCCATTCATTGGTTGATGGACACTTGGGCTGCTTCCATCTTTTGCCAATTGTGAATAATGCCATTGGGAACATCAGTGTGCAAGTATCTGTTTGAGTCCTGCTTTCAATTCTTTGGGTATATACCTAGTAGTGAGATTGCTAGGTCATATGGTAGTTCTATATCGAACTTCCTGATGAACTGACAAACTGTCTTCCACAAGGGCTGTACCATTTTATATTGCCTCCAGCAATGAATGAGTGTTCCTATTTTTCCAAATCCTCTCCAACACTTATTTTCCATTTTTTAATAGCAGTCATTGTAGTGAGTGTGAAATGCTATCTCATTATGGTTTTGATTTGCATTTCACTGATTACTAATGATGTTGAGCAGCTTTTCATATGCTTTCTGGCCATTTGTATATCTCCTTTGGAGAAATGTCTATAGAATTCTTTTGCCCATTTGTTAATTGGGTTTATCTTTTTGATGTTGAGTAGAAGGATTTCTTTATATATTTTGTATTTTAATCTTTTATCTTATATATGGTTACCAAATATTTTCTCCCATTGTGTAGGTTGTCATTTTACTTTCATGATAAAGTCCTATGAGCAACAAAAGTTTTTAATTTTAATGAGGTGCTATTTATCTATTTTTGTTTGTTGCTTGTGCTTTGGGTGTAAAATCTAAGAAACAATTGTGTAATACAAGGTCCTGAAGATGCTTCCCTTTGTTTTATTTTTCTTTTTTTAATGCAATTTTATTGATATTTATTCACACAGCATAGAAACTATATGAAGTATACAATCACTAGTTCACAGTAAAATCCCATAGTTGTGCATACAGCCCCATGATCAAATTTAGAACATTTTCATTACTCCAGAAAAGAAATAAAAAGAAAAAGAAAACCCTAATCCTCCCATACTCCTTATCCCCCCATATTAGTGAACCATAGTATTTGTTACTGTTGATGAAAGAGTATTAAAATATTACTGTTAAGTATAGTCCATATTTTGCAATAGGTACGTTTTTCCCATGTATCTCTCTATTATTAACTCCTTATAATGGTGTCATACATCTGCTCTAGTTCATGAAAGAACTTTTTTATATTTGTACAGTTAATCATGAACGTTTGTCCACCATAAGATTCACTGTGTTATACATTCCTGTGTTTTAACCTCCAACTTTCCTTCTGGTGACATACATGACTCTAAGCTTCCCCATTCCACCACCTTCATACACCATTCACCACTGTTAGTTATTCTCACAATAATGTGCTACTGTCACCTCTGTTTCCAAACTCTTAAGTTCAACCTAGTTAAACATTCTGCACATATTAAGCAACCACTAATCATTCTTTAGCCTCATTCTATATCCTGGTAACCTATAGTCTATATTTTATGTCTATGAGTTTACATATTATAATTAGGTCATATCAGTGAGATCATAAAATATTTGTCATTTTATGTCTGACTTAGTTAACATAATATCTTCAAGGTTAATCCATGCTGTCACATGATTCAGGACTTTATTCCTTCTTGCTGCTGAATAATATTCCATCATACATATATACCACATTTTGTTTATCCATTCATCTGTTGATGGACACTTGGATTGTTTCAATCTTTTGGCAATTGTGAATAATGCCTCTATGAACATCAATGTGCAAATATCTGTTCACGTCCCTGCTTTCAGATTTTCAGATATATCCCAAGTAGCAGGATTACCAGGTTGTAAGGCAACTCTATACTTAGCTTCCTGAGGAACAGCCAAACCATCCTCCACAGCAGCTGTACTATTTTTGTTCCCACCAACAGTGAATAAGTGTTCTAATTTCTCTACATCCTCTCCAACACTTGTAGTTGCCTGTTTGTTTAATAGTGGCCATTCTAGTAGTGTGAGAAGATATCTCATTGTGGTTTTGATATGTATTACCCTAATAGCTAGTGAAGCTGAGCATCTTTTCATGTGCCTCTTAGCCATCTATGTTCCCTCTTTGGAGAATTGTCTATTCATGTCCTTTGCCCATTTTTAATTGGGTTGTTTGTCTTTTTATTGTTGAGTTGTAGGATCTCTTTATGGATTCTATTAAACCCTTATTGGATATGTGGTTTCCATATGTTTTCTCCCATTGAGTCAGTTCCCTTTTGACAAAGTCCTTTGAAGGACTGAAGTATTCAATTTTGAGGCAGTCCCAGTTATCTATTTTTTCCTTCCATTGCTTGTGCTTTGGGTGTAAAGTCTAAGAAACTACCACCTATCACTAGATTTTTAAGATGTTTCCTTACATTTTCTTCTAGGAGTTTTATGGTACTTTGGTTCTTATATTTAGGTCTTTGATCCATTTTGGGTTAATTTTTGAATAATGTGTGAGATAGGGGTCCTCTTTCATTCTTTTAGTTAGGATATCCAGTTCTCCTAACACCATTTATTGAAGAGACCGTTCTGTCCCAGTTGATGTAGGCTTGGGAGCCTTATCAAAAATCAATTGACCATAGATGTGAGGGTCTATTTCTGGGCTCTCAATTTGATTCCATTGATTAATATGTCTATCTTTATGCCAGTACCATGCTGTTTTGGCCACTGTGGTTGTATAATGTGATTTAAAGTCAGGAAGCATGATACCTCCCACTTCATTCTTCTTTTTCAAGAGGTTTTTGGCTATTTGAGGCCCCTTACCCTTCCAAATAAAATTGATAATTAGCTTCTCCATTTCTGCCAAGTAGTCTTTTGGAATTTTAATTGGTATTATATTGAATCTATAGATCAATTTCAGTAGAATTGACATCTTAACATTTTCCTTCCAATCCATGAACACAGACTGTCTTTCCATTTATTCAGCTCTTCTTTGATTTCTTTTAGCAATGTTTTCTAGTTTTCTGTGTACAAGTCCTTCACATCCTTGGTTAGATTTATTCCTAGATATTTGATTCTTTCAGGTGCTATTTTAAATGTAATTTTTTTCTTGATTACTTTCATGGATAGTTCATTACTAGTGTATAGACACTATTGATTTTTGCATGTTCTTGTATTCTGCCAATTTGCTGAACTCACTTATTAGCTTGTGTAGCTTTGCTGTTGTTTTTTCTGGATTTTCTACATGTAGGATCATGTCATCTGCAAATACCAACAGTTTCACTTCTTCCTTTCCTATTTGAATGCCTTTTATTTCTTTTTCTTGCCTAATTGCTCTAGCTAGAACTTCTAGCCCAATGTTGAAATGCAGTGGTGACAGAGGGCACCCTTGTCTTGTTCCTGATCTTAGAGAGAGCTTTAAGTCTCTCACCATTGAGTATGATGTTAGCTGTGGGTTTTTAATATATGTTCTTTATCATATTGAGGAAGGTTCCTTCAATTCTTAACTTTTGAAGTGTTTTTATCATGAAAAGATGCTGAATTTTGTCAACTGCCTTTTCTGTGTCAATCAACATGATCATGTGGTTTTTCCCTTTTAATTTGTTAATATGGTGTATTCCATTAATTAATGTTTCCATGGAGATATGACCACCCAACTGTGGGTAATACCTTTCATTAGATTATTTCCATGGAGATATGAAGCTGCCCATTCAGGGTGGGTCTTGATTTGCTCACTGGAGTCCTATAAAAGAGCTCACAAACAGAAGGACCTGAGAGCAGCTGAGAGTGACATTTTGGAGAGCAGCTGAGAGACACAATTTGGAGACGGCTGCCGATAGCAGAGTTTTGCTGACACTTTGGAGATGCTAGCCCAGTGTTTGCTCCAGAGAAGCTAAAAGAGGACAAAACACCCCAAGAGCAACATTTGGAAGAAAACACAGGAGCTGAGAAAGGAGTGGAACACAACCCAGTGTCAGCAGATGCCAGTCATGTACCTTCCCAGGTAACAGGTTTTCTGGATGCCATTGACCTTCCTTTAGTGAAGGTATACTCATGTTGATGCCTTAATTTGGACATTTTCATGGCCTTCAGACTGTAACTTTGTAACCAAATAAACCCCCTTACATAAGCCAATCCATTTCTGGTATTTTGCATAACAGCAGCATTAGCAAAATGGAACACCTTATCTTCTCCTTCTGGGACACCCATGATGCATATATTTGCATGCTTTGTATTGTCAGTCTTTTCCCTGAGACCCTGCTCAAATTTTTCCATTTTTTTCTCCATTTGTTCTTTTGACTGTTCAAATTTGGTTGATCTGCCTTCTAGCTCACTGATTCTTTCTTCTGCCTCTTTAAATCTGCTGTTGTGTGTCTCCAGTATATTTTTAATTTCATCTATAGTGTTTTTTATTTCCATAATATCTGTTATTTTTCTCTGTATTCTTTCAAATTCTTCTTTATGCTCTTGTAGTGTCATCTTAATATCATTTATCTCATTATACACATTTTCCCTGATTTCTTTAAATTGATTCAGATTTTTTTGCACATCTTTGATTAGTTGTTCCAGATTCTGTATGTCCTCTGACTTTTTGTTCTATTCCTTCGACTCAGCTATTTCTTCTTGAGTTTTAATATGCCTTGTGATTTTTTGCTGATTTCTGGTTATCTGATTATCTTGATGGGTCTATTCAGAAGGTCAATTTCTTTCTCTTGTCTAGTGTTTAGGTCTTTCCTGGGTTAGTATTAGAGCATTGCTTTGACAGTTGGGTCATCTATATTTCTCAGCCAAAACAGGACTGAGGGTACCCATGCAGGGAGTGTAGACCAGCTCCAGTGGGCCCAGGATAGGGTCTGGAGAGGCTCTCAAAATCCCTGCAGTTATCCTGCACTTTCCAGCCTGTCCAGTAGATGTCACTATTTGGTGAGTTAATCATCCTCAGAAGCTGTTTACCTCCTGGAGCTCCAGTTGTGTCTGACTGGGTGTGGCTGAAACTGTGGGGTTCTTGGCCCCCCACTTCACTGGCCAAAATCTGGCTCAATTTGGGGCTGTGTCCCCCATTTTACTTGTGGTGGAGAATTCCCTCAACTGTGCCAGTCAGTAGTCATCTCCCACAGGCAGGGACTGGGCCTCCAGCTGCTATTTTCTTCAAGGGTGGGGGACAGGCACCAGGACCCAGGGCTTGAAACACAGTGTCTATCCACGTTTTTTCAGACTCTTCATCTCTCACTGACCTGGGCCTTGAAATTTTCTCCCCTTTGCCCCGGGTCCCCAAATAGGTGATTTGGGTAGTTTCTTCCTGGCTACTTACTTCTTTTATGAAAGATTTTATGGTTCTCTCCCTTAACCTCTGTTTTGAAAGCTCTTCCTTGCTGCCCTTTTGTATTCTGCCCTCCCCCATGGCTTAAGTCCTGCCATGGGTCCCTGTGGGCTTTGGTCTCCATGTCTGGATTTGGTGGGGATCTGTCTCGCTGCTGTGAGAGATTTTATTGTCTGTGTCCCCAGTGGGAGGGATCCCAGCTGCTGCCTCTTGAGTGAGCTGCTTGAGACTGAGTAAAGGGGATGGAGAGGACTGGCTGGTCTGGGATGGAAGTTTCCTATATAATGTTTTTCTCTTTAAGCATTTGTGGGATCCTTTTCAAGTCTATACCTTCCTCCAGAGTTCTAAACAAGTGAGAATTGTCCTTTTATTAGCTGAATCTCTGGGGGGAGGTTTTCACTAGCTGTTTACCTCATCATGTTGATGATATCACCTTACTTCCCTTCATTTTTGTTGAGAGTTCTGGCTCTTATATGAAAGCCTTAGATCCATTTAGAGATGACTTTTGTATATTTTTGTATATAGGGTGAGGTAGCAGTCCTCCTTTTTTTTTTTTTTTTTTTTTTTTTTTTTGCAAATGGTGATCCAGTTTTCCTAGCACCTCTGTTCCTTCCCAATTGAGTGCTCTTTGCCACCTTGTCAGAAAGCAGAGGCCATAAATGTGAAGGCTGACTTCTGAGCTCTCAGTTTTATTCCATTGGTCTATACATCTGTTTTACATGCAAATACCATGCTGTTTTGATGACTGTGGCTTTGTAATAAGTTGTAAGATTAGGATGTGTGAGTCCTCCAACTTCATTCTTTATTTTAAAATGGCTTTAGCTATTTTGGGCACCTACCCTTCAATATAAGTTTGATTTGCTTTTTTATTTCTGCAAAGATGGTTGTTGGAATTTTGATTGGGGTTGCAAGGAATCTATAAATTGCTTTGGGTAGTATTGACATCTTTATGATATTTAGTCTTCCAATCCATGAACATGGAATGTCTTTCCATTTATTTAGGTCTTCTTTAATGTTTTTAAGTGGTGTTTGTACTTTTCTGTGTATAGGTGCTTTACATCCTTGGTCAGATTTATTCCTAGGTATTTGATTCTTTTAGTTGCTATGGTGAATGAAATTTTTTCCTTGATTTCTTCTTCAGAAAATTCATTGCTTGTTTATAGAAACACTACTGATATTTGGGAGTTGGGAGTTGATCTTGTATCTCACCAGTTTACTGAATATTTATTTATTAGCTCTAGAAGCTTTATTGTGGATGTTTCAGGATTTTCTGTATATAGGGTCATATCATCTATAAACAGGGAAAAATTTACTTCTTCCTTTCCAATTCAGATGCTTATTTTTTAATTGCCTATTTGCACTGGCAATAACTTCCAGTACAATGTGAAATAACAGTGGTGCCAGTGGGCATCCTTGTCTTGTTCCTGATCTTAGAGGGAAAGTTTCAGTCTTTCACTATTGAGTGTGATGTTAGTCATGGACTTTTCATATATGCCCTTTATAATGTTGAGGAAGTTTCCTTCTATTCCTAGTGTTCTAAGTATTTTGATCAAGAAGGGCTGCTATATTTTGTCAAATGTATTTTTTGCATCAATTGCAATTCTCATGTGGTTTGTATGCTTCATTCGGTTGTGTTGTATTACATTAATGGATTTTCTTATGTGGAACCACCCTTTCATACCATGTAAATCCCACTTGATCATAGTGTATAATTCTTTTAATGTGCTATTGGATTTGGTTTGCTAGTATTTTCTTGAAGATTTTTGCATATATTCATAAGAGACATTGGTCTGTAATTTTCTTTTCTTGTGGTATCTTTGTCCAGCTTTGGTATGAATGTGATGTTGGCCTCATAGAAAGAAGTTGTGTTTCATCCTGTTCAATTGTTTGGAAGAATCTGGGCCAAATGAGTTAAGTCTGCCTGGAATGTTTGGTAAAATTCCCCTGTGAAGCCCTGTGGTTCTGGGTTTTTCTTTTTTGGGAGGGTTTTGATGGCTGATGCAATCTCTTTACTGGTTATTGTTTTGTTGAGATCTTGTATTTCTTCTTGAGGCAATATGGGTAATTTGTGTGTTTCTAAGAATTTGTTCATTTCATCTAGGTTGTCTAATATATTGGCATACAGTTATTCATAGTATCCTCTTTTAGTCCTTTTTATTTCAGCTGGTTTGGTAGTAGTGTCCCCCTTTTCCTTTTTGATTTTTGTTATTTGTATCATCTCTCTTTTTTCTTTGTCAGTCTAGCTAAAGGTTCATCAATTTTATTGATCTTTTCAAAGATCCAACTTTTAGTTTTGTTGATTCTCTATTTTTTATTTCATTATCTCCAGTCTAATCTTTGTTACTTCCTTTCTTCTACTCACTTTGAATTTAATTTGCTCTTCTTTTTCTAGTTCTTAAGGTTTTGAGGCTTGTTCTCTGATTTGAAGTCTTTCTTCTTTTTTAATGTAAACATTTAGTGCTACAAGTTTCCCTCTTAGCACTTTGTTTGCTGCATGCCATAAATTTGATATGTTGTATTTTTATTTTCATTCACCTCGAGATACTTCCTAATTTCACTTCTAATTTCCTCTTTCATCCATTGGTTGTTTAAGATTATGTTGTTCATTTCCACATATTTGTGAATTTTGTAGTTCTCCCTCTTACTGATTTCTAGCTTCATTCCATTGTGGTTGGAGAATGTATGGTTTCAATATTTTTGAATTTATTGAGACTTGTTTTGTGACCCAACATATGGTCTATCCAAGAGAATGATTCAGTTTTCTTTATATGCCTGTTAGGTCTAGTTGGTTTAATCTATCATTCATGTCCTGTACTTAAGTGTTGATCTTCTGGCTAGATGTTCTATCCATTATTGAGAGTTGTGTGTTAAAGGCTCCTACTACTAATGTAGAACCATCAATTTCTCCCTTCAAATCTGTCAGTATGTGTTTCACATATTTTGGGACTCTGCTTTTAGGTATATATATATATTTATAATTGTTACATCTTCCTACTGAAGTGCCCCCTATATCAGTATATAATGATCATTTTTGTCCCTCCTGTTTTTTAACTTAAACTCTATTTTATCTGATATTGGTATAGCCATCTCAGCTCTCTTTTGGTTATTGCTTGAATGGGTTATTTTTTTTCATTCTTTCACCCTCAACCTACCTATATCTTTGAATCTAAGGTGAGTTCTTGCAGACAGCATGCAGTTGAGTCATGCTTTTTTTATCCATTCTTCAGATCTCTGCCTTTTTAATGGAGAATTAAATCAATTTACATTTAAAGTCACTACTGATAAAGCAGGACTTTCTTCTGCTATTTTGCTATTTAGCCTTTGTAAACCTTATACATTTTGTTGCCTGCTTTAATATTTATTTGATTTTTTGTGTTGTACCATATTTTAATGCATTTTTATTTTTGAAGCTTAACATATATAGAGAACAGTGATAACTTTCAAAGTATGATTTAACAAGTAGTTAGAGAACAAATTTCAAAGAATTTTATGGGTTACAGTTCCACAATTTCAGTTATTTCCTTATTGTGATATATAACATATATACAGAAAGGTGACAACTTGCAAAGTACAATTTAACAAATAATTACGTAGATAATTTCAAAGAATGTTGTGGGTTGCATTTCCACAGTTTCAGTTATTTCCTATTGTAAAATATAAGATATATGTAGAAAAGTGATAACTTTCAAAGTACAATTTAATGAGTAGCTATAGAGCAAATTTCAAAGAGTGTTATGGGTTACAGAGCCACCATTTTGATTATTTCCTTCTAACTATTCTAATACCCCAGCATCTAAAAATATGTATCTTTAAAGATTCAGTATTTGTAATACTTTGTTAAATCCTATCTTGTCTGTTGCTACACATTCCTCTCATTTAATCACTTTCATGATCTTAAGGGCTGTCTAGGCAGTGACCACCCTTGTTCATATTGAAAAGGGGTGTTGACCTTATGGGGAAGGGGGCTGCATCAGATTGATGTTCTTAAAGAGGCTGTGCAACTGTTAAAAAAAAAAAACTGACAAAGAGCCCAGGCTTCAATTAGAGATATGAATGAAGCAGATCTGGTTGAGACTAGGGCAAATCAGGCCAAAGTGTAAAGATTGAAACTGACTGTGTGTTAAAACTTCAACTTCCTTGTAAGACCAAGGGAGGAAATGTTTGTTTGGTGTAGGATCTATATTTTCTAAACAATATAACTTCTACAGTAAGCTTGTTAAAATTCCACAATTACATGGAGCTTTGAATAGGAAGTGGGATGTGGCAGGTCTGTATAGGTTAGAGTGAAATAGCAACACATCCCAAAGTAATTTGGGCAGAGAATTAAAATGTATATTCAGGGCCCCCCTGAGGAGCCGGGGGACAATGCAGAGGTGTTGGACTTCCTCACCTGGATTGTTGCTGATGTTCTCACAAACACTGGGGCTGACAGCTTGACATGCTGATCCCTATGTCTTGGGGCTTGTTACTGCAAAGGAGAGGCTAAACATGCTTATAATTGCACCTAAGAGTCTCCCCCTGAGTGCCTCTTTGTTGCTCAGATGTGGCCTTCTCTCTCTAACTAAGCCACCTTGGCAGGTGATCTCACTGCCCTCCCCCCTACGTGGGACCTGACTCCCAGGGGTGTAAATCACCCTGGCAATGCAGGATATGACTCCTGGGGATGAATCTGGACCTGGCATCATGGGATTGAGAACATCTTCTTGACCAAAAGGGGGATGTGAAATGAAACGAAATAAAGCTTCAGCAGCTGAGAGATTTCAAATGGAGTTGAGAGGTCACTCTGGTGGACATTCTTATACACTATATAGATAATACTTTTTAGGTTTTAATGCATTTGAATAGCTAGAAGTAAATACCTGAAACTACCAAACTCCAACCCAGTAGCCTTCACTCTTGAAGACGATTGTACAACAATGTAGATTACAAAGGGTGACAGTGTGATTATGAAGACCTTGTAGATCGCAGTCCCTTTATCCAGTGTATGGATGGATGAGAAGATAAATGGGGACAAAAACTAAATGAAAAATAGGGTGGGATGGGGATGATTTGGGTGTTCTTTTTTATTTTTATTTTTATTTTTTATTCTTGTTCTGATTCTTGTATAAGGAAAATGTTCAAAAATAGATTGGGGTGATGAATGTACAACTATATGATGGTACTGTGATCAGTTGATTTTACACCATGGATGATTGTATGGTATGTGACTATATCTAAAAAAAACTGAATTAAAAAAAAAAGAGGCTGTGGCCTCTGGGTTTTAGGACATGACTGCATAGGAACCCTCTGGTGGATTTAAGTTTCTGAAAAATATACTTAGTGAGTGAAACTTTTATAGAGTCTCAGACAGGGACCTAGGTATTTTGGGACTACTGTTGGTTAGGGCTTGGCATACTGTGGCCATTTGGGATATCTGGCTGGAGCTTGCATAAGAGTAATCTCCAGGACAGCCTCTGGACTCTATTTGAAATGTCTTAGCCACTGAAACCTTATTTTGTTACATCTCTTTTCCCCCTTTTGTCAAGAAGGCACTGTCAATCCCATGATGCCAGTGCCAGGCTCATCACTGGAAGTCATGTCCCACATTGCCAGGGTGACTTACATCCCTGAGAGTCATGTCCTACTTAGGGGGGAGGTTAATGAATTTATTTGCTGAGTTGGGCTTAGAGAGAAAAAGGCCACACCTGAGCAACCAAAGAGGCTCTCTGGAGGTGCCTCTTAGGCATAATTATAGGAAGGCTTATCCTCCCTTTTACAGCCATAAGTTTCATAAGAACAAGTTTCAAGATCAGGGGCTCAACTTAATAATAAGGGGGTTCCTAATTTCACATAGCATATATTCTGTTCAGGATAAACAATCAGTATCCCACAGTATCTTACTTAGTTATACAATCATTGTCACTCTCGATTTTAAACAATTATCATAACACAAAACATCCCAAAGCTCTTCTCAGACACTCATTATTCATCCCTATTATGAGTGTAGTGCTGGTAAGGTATTCCTATTAAATATAGTCTATAATGTGTAATAGGTAGTTTTTCCATATACCACTCTGTTGTTAACTTTTTGTACCAGTGTCATACCTTAGAAGTATATCATGTAAACACTTATTTATATTTGTAGTACTAATCTGTGGGATACATGCTGTGCCAGTTTGGATATGTTATGTCCCCCCAAAAGCTATATTACTTAATGCAATCTTGTGGTGGCAGACTGATTAGTCTGTTGATTAGGGTGGAATCATTTGATTAATTTATTTCCATGGAGATGTGTCCCCACCCATTCAGAGGGGGTCTTAATTAAATCACTGGAGTCCTTAAAGATAGCACACAGACAGAAGGAGCTCAGAGCAGCTGAGAGAGACTTTTGAAGAGATGCTTGCTGATGTTTGGAGTTGCTTGGGTGTGCAGTCAAAAGGAAGTGTGGAGATGCTAAGCTAAGAGATGAAGCCCAGGGTTTGCACTGAAGAAGCTAAGAAGGACCCCCCAGCTGCTTAGAGAGAGAAATGCCCTGGGGGAAAGAAGCAGGGATGCACAGGAGCTGAGAGAGAGGAGTGAAGACAGAAGCCCAGATGCATTTTGGAGAAAGCCATTTTGAAACCAGAACCTAGGGGCAAAATCCCAACCACATGCCTTCCCAGCTAATGGAGATTTTCCAGACACCATTGGCCATTCTTCAGTGAAGGTTTCCTCTTGTTGATGCCTTAGTTTGGACACTTTTATGGCCTTAGGACTATAAACTTGTAGCCAAATGAACCCCTTTTATAAAAGCCAATCCATTTCTGGTATTTTGAATAATGGCATTAGCAAACCAGAACATATTTTGGTACTGAGAGTAGGGTGCTGGTGCTGCTGAGTTTGCAATACCAAATATGTTAGAATAGCTTTTTAAATGGATAAGGGGAAGATTCTGGAAGAATTGTGAGGAGCTTGATAGAAAAGCCTAGATTACTTTGAAGAGAGTATTGGTAGAAATATGGACTCTAAACATACTACTGATGAGGCCTTGGACAGAAATGATGGATGTGCCATTGCCAACTGGAAGAAAGGCAATCCTTGTTTTAAAACAGCATAGAATTTGGCAAAATTGAGTACTGGTGTTCAATGGAAGGCAGAATTTGAAAGCAATGAGCTGGGATTCTTAGCTGAAGAGATCTCCAAACTAAATGTGGAAAATGCGGCCTGGTTTTTCCTTGAAGCTTACAGTAAAATGCGAGAGGAAAGAAATAAGCTGAGAACTGAACTCTTGGATACAAAGAAACCAGAAATTGATGGTCTGGAAAACCCTGGGCTTCCAGAAAGTTAAACCCCAGAGGCTACAGCCCCACATGAGGATTTAATGAAACCTGGAACCAGCCAGCCATTTCAGTACAAGCCAAGATTGGAGATGGAGTTATCCAGAAAGGATTTGTGGAAAGTCCTATTATCTGACAGTTTTTACCCATGTATGCTGCATGCCAAGCCAACAAATGTTTTGCAAGATGTGTATAAACAGAACCACTGCCAGTCTGGACTAAAAAGGACATAAAAGAGACAGAATGAAGGAAAAATTTTTTCAGAGAAGGCAGACTATGGAAACCAAGGTCTGAAGACAAGAAACTTTGAGCAAGGATAGCAGAGCCACCCATGCATGTGGAAAGGGTGTTTGCCTCAGAGACAGAGGGCAGGCCTTCTGCCTCAATGCTCAGGAAGAGTGCTGCCACCCCAGGCCTTAGAGAGGGTGGAGCACATTCCCCTGGGATTGGGGAGAACACCACCCCACTGTTCAGAGAGGGGAGAGCCTTTGCCCTGGAGATGCAAAGTCTGGGTGGCACCCCGATACTTGAGGAGGGTGGGTCCAAGAAGAAGGTGGTCTCTCCAATGTGTGGATATGTTGGAGCACTCACCCCAGCATTTGGAGAGAAAAGGACTGCCATAAAGGCCCTTGGAAAGGGTTGGACTCCTGCTCTCTCAAGCCCCAAGGATAAAACATCATTCTGTAAATGACTCTAAGACCTTGAAATCTAGTGGAGTTTGCCCTGTGGCTTTCAGAACTGTTTCAGTCCTGAGAACCCTATTTTCCTTTCAATTTCTCCCTATGGCAATGGGAATGTTTATCCTATGACTTTCCCTCCTTTGTACATTGGCAGCAGATAACATGTTCTGAGTTTCACAGGCCCACAGCCAGAGGAGAATGCCAGGACTTTGTGCTTATCTATATTGTTAAGGAATGAATGTGTTTTTGCATTTGGGAAGAACATGTCTTTTTGGGGGTCCAGGGGTGGAGTTTGTCAGTTTGGATATATTATGTCCCCCCAAAAGCTATATTCTTCAATGCAATCTTGTGGGGGTAGACTGATTAGTCCATTGATTACAGTGGAAATGTTTGATTAAATTATTTCCATGGAGAAGTGGCCCTGCCCATTTTGAGTGGGTCTTAATTAAATCATTGGAGTCCTGTAAGAGAGCTCACAGACAGAAGGAGTTCAGAGCAGCTGAGAGAGACATTTAGAGATATGCTTGCTGATGCTTAGAGATGCTTGGAGATTTTTGGAGATGCTAGCCCAGAGACATTTTGGAGAAAGCCATTTTGAAACCAGAACCCCACAACAAAGGATCAGCAGACACCAGCCACGTGCCTTCCCAGCTAACAGATTTTCCAGACACCATCAGCCATTCTTCAGTGAAGGTATCCTCCTGTTGATGCCTTAGTTTGGACACTTTTATGGCCTTTGAACTGTAAACTTCTAACCAAATAAATCCCCTTTATAAAAACCAATCCATTTGTGGTATTTTGCATAACTGCAGCATTAGCAAACTGGAAAACATGCCTTTAAACAGCCACTTTCAGTTATGATCATCTTTAATGCAGCACTGATACTTATAATCCCATTAAGCAACAATCATCACTCCTGTACATTCCCATACGTTTAACTTCACCCTCATTATCGTGTCTGTACATATTAGGTTAACATTCCCCCTTCATTAACTTCTGTATATCTCTAGGTCCCCTAGATTCAACATTATAAGACACTTATTTTATATTGTTAAGTGGTAACATACAATATCTGTCCTTTTGTGTCTTACTTATTTCACTCAGTGTTTTGTCCTCAAGGTTCATCCATGTTGTAATATGTTTTAGAACCATATTCATTCATACTACTGCATAGTATTTCATCATATGTATATACCACATTTTGTTTGTCCTCTCGTCTGTTGTAGTTTCCTGTTTGTTTACTGGCAGTCATTCTTATTGGTGTGAGATGATATCTCATTGTGGTTTTGATTTGCATTTCCCCAATAGCTATTGAAGATGAACATTTTTTCATGTGTATTTTTCGCCATATGTATTTCCTCTTCAGAAAAAATGTCTTTTCATATCTTTTGCCCATTTAATAACTGGGCTGTTTGTACTATTGTTGTTGAGTTGTATGATTTCTTTATATATGCAAGATACGTGGTTTCCAAATATTTTCTCCAAATGTGTTGGCTGAGTCTTCACATGTTTGACAAATTCCTTTGAGGTACAGAAGCTTTTGATTTTGAGGAGTCCCCATTTATCTATTTTTTCTTTTGTTGCTTGTGCTTTGGGTGTAATGTCTAAGAAGTGACCTCCTAATACAAGGTCTTGAAGATGTTTCCCTACATTATCTTCTAGGAGTTTTACGGTACTGTCTCTTATATTGAGGTCCTTGATCCACCTTCAGTTAATTTTTGTATAGGGTGTGAGGTAGGGGTCCTCTTTCATTCTTTTCAATATGGATATCCAGTTCTCACAGCCCCATTTGTTGAAGAGATGGTTCTGTCCCAGCTCAGTGGAGTGGGGGGCCTTATGAAAAATCAGTTGACCATAGATCTGGGAGTCTATTTCCAAATGACTATATTGATAAATATGTCTATTCTTTTGCCAATACTATGCTGTTTTGAATACTGTGGCTTTATAGTAGGCCTTAAAGTCAGGAAGTGTAAGTCCTCCCACTTCTTTTTCCCATTTTTGAATGTTTTTAGTAATTTGAGGCCCCTTTCCCTTCCAAATAAATTTGATAACTAGGTTTTCCAAGTCTATGATGTAGGCTTTCCAAATTTTGATAGGAATTGCATTAAATCTGTAGATGAGTTTGGGTAGAATTGACATCTTAATGACATTTAGCCTTCTATCCATGGACACAGAATATTTTCCACTTCTTTAGGTCCCCTTTGATTTCTTTTAGTAAAGTTATGTAATTTTCTGTGTAGAGGTCTTTTACATCCTTGGTTAAGTTTATTCCTAAGTGCTTGATTTTTTTAGTTGCTATTGGGAATGGAATCTTTTTCTTGAGTGTCTCTTCAGTTAGGTCATTTCTAGTGTATAGAAACATTATTGACTTAATCTTGTATCCCTCCACATTGCTGAATTTGTTTATTAGCTCAAGTAGCTGTGTCATTGATTTCTCAGGGTTTTCCAGATATAAGATCATATCATCTGCAAGTAATAACAGTTTTAGTTTTTCCTGTAAAATTTGGATGCCTTTTATTTCTTTGTCTTGCTGGATTGCTCTGGATAGAACTTCTAGCACAATGTTGAATAGTAGTGGTGACAGTGAGCATCCTTGTCTCATTCCTGATCTTAGAGGGAAGGCTTTCAGTCTCTCACCATTGAGTACTATGCTGGCTGTGGGTTTTTCCTATATGCTCTTTATCATATTGAGTAAGTTTCCTTCAATTCTTACCTTTTGAAGTGTTTTTATCAAAAAAGGGTTCTGAATTTTGTTGAATGCTTTTTCAGCATCTATGGAGATGATCATTTGAGTTTTCCATTTTGATTTGTTAATGTGTTGTATGACATTGATTGATTTTCTTATGTTGAACCATCCTTGCATGCCAAGGATGAAACCCACTTGGTCATGATGTATGATTTTTTTTAATGTGTCTTTGAATTTGATTTGCAAGTATTTTGATGGCAATTTTTGCATCTCTAGTCATTAGGGAGATTGGCCTGTAGTTTTCCTTTCTGGAAGTATCTTTATCTGGCTTTGGTACTAAAGCAATGTTAGCTTCATAAAATGAGTTAGGTAGTGTTCCTTTTTCTTTCTTCAATTATTTGAAAGAGTTTGAGCAGGAATGATGTCAGTTATTTTTGTTCAGGGTAATATTTATAAGTCAAGCAGGATGTGGGACAACTCTCCATTGTGTGGTACTTTCCTAAACATTTCAGGACAAGAAGAAGCCCTTGTCTCTCATCAAGAGCCACAATTGTCACTGCTTTTCATACCTCAAATTCTTTTAAGCTCTTGCTTCTTCTCACACAGCATACTCTTGACACTATATAAAGTATATGTAACAGTGTTCATTCTCCTTTCATATAAAAATATCTGATATGCCCTGCTTTAGTCAATAATTATCATCTATTTCTGTCTTTCAAATTCACTCTTCTTCTGTAATGCTTACAGACACTTTGCTTAAACTCATACTTTTTCCTTTACTTGTGGATTGTCATTTCTTTGCTGTTCCATACTGTGAAACCAACCCTCTATTCTGGCAGTGCTTTTCATGTTTATCCTGGTACCTTAAACTCTACCACCTAGATGTTATTGATTGTACCTTTTGCCCTACTTTGGGATCTTAAGGCCACCCATTGATGGTGAAGAATGTATTAATGACTAGAGCAGTATTTGCAAACTGTCCACATTTTGGCTGACTATAGTTTGCAGATATGTTTTCAGTCTATTTTGTGCCAGCCACTGCAGTGTTTGTGGCCCTTGAAAATTGCTTCTCAAATCTCCCACTATAGGGAACATAACTGACCAAAAGCCCATCTGCTGTGTTCTGTAATCCATCATTGTTTTCCTACTGAGCTACTGACTGAGCCTGGGAAATGAAGCCCATTCCTCAGAGACCCAGACTCCTCTGATGGACACCTTTGGCTGACAGAGTCCCCAACATCCTTGCTGAAGCCTTCTTAGAACTGCATTACAGTGTAACACCTTGCTTCCTTCCCCTCCTCCTTAACAGGGGTGAGGCCTGCACCATGGTGTGACAGTTCTTTCAGTCTTTTCCCCATTTTCCCTCACAGGTGTTTCCCCCAATAAATCAATTTCACATCTACTTCCATCTTGGTACCTGCTTTTCAGAGGATCCAGGGCTCTGTCCACCCACAGAAGTTTGAACAACCAGCAAGAACTGGCAGAAACGCTAAGCTCCAGAAAACAGATAAAGGACTACACTAACCAGGCAAGTACTGAATAAAGAAAAAGGTGATTTAAAAGTGGTAAGATCTTATTGTGCCCAGGCTGGCCCATCCCCCACCACTTACTGGCTTAGGCACAGAGCAAGCCCATGCTTCCAGTATGAATCCCTGGTCCTGTGCACATCCTGGGAGAATCTGTCTGATGGTGGCCTGAGGGACTCACTGTCCCAGAACTTGCCCTGTGTGTAGAAGGAGGCTCAATGAGCTTTCCTGCAGAATGCTATAAGAGAGCAGTAAAGTAATGCAGCCTGGAGCAAGGGATTGTTCACTGTTGGACATATGGTGCAGTGCGCAGGACTACAGGGAAACTATTTCCTTGGGAAGAGGAGACATTTGGGACTTTGTAAACAGGGCAATTCCCAGGGGTACTTGTGCATGCCCAAAACAAGATGCATGCACATGAAGGACCAGGATGGCCCCTATGCTTCTGCCTGGAGCTATTCTCAAAACTCATTGTATGGAGAAGCCCTGAAGGGGAGCATTACATAGGTCAATCTACAGACTGGGAAAGCTTGTCTCTTTTTCTTCTTCATTTTTTTGTTGGCTCCTGGCATTCAAGGAAAACTCTGTCATAATACTAGCTAGAAACAAGCTTAAAGAACAGATGCCTCACAGTATAAATTCCAATGATAGCACATTAAACTATCAAAATGCCCAGGTTTCCACAAAAGATTACAAGCATACGAAGAATCAGGAAGAGATGGCCAATGCAAAGAAGATTAAAACATTAGGAACCATCAATATGATGGACCAAACCTGGGACATACCAGAGAAAGACTTTAAAAATATATTCCTAAATAGGCTCAAAAAGTTAAAGGAAAACAGGGACAAATAAGTAAATAAATCAGGAAAATGATAGATGAAAACAAAGAGAATATCAGTAGAGAGATGAATTATGAAAAGAAACCATGCAGTTTTGAAGACTACTGTAACAGAAATTAAAATTCCCTAGAGGGGTTCAACAGCAGATTGGAGCTAGCAGAAGAAAGAGTCAGAGAACTTGAAGATAAGGCAATTGAAATTATTCAGTCTGAGGAGCAAAAGGAAGAGAGAGTGAAGAAAAGTGAACAGAGCCTGAGGAACCTGTGGGACAAAGCATACTAATATATGCATTGTGGAAGTCACAGAAGGAGAAGAAAAAGAAAAAGGGGCAGAGACAATATTCAAATAAATAATGGCAAAAAACTTCCCAAATTGAATGAAAGACATGGATATACACATTCAAGGTGCTGAACCAACTCCAAACAGGTTAAACCCAAATAGACTGACACCATAGCATATTATAATCAAATTTTCAAATGCCAAAGGTAAAGAGAGAATTGTGAAAACTGCCAAGAGAGAAGCAACCTTTCAATAAGTTTAAATGCTGGTTTCTCATTGGAAACTGTGGAGTCAAGAATGCAGTGGGATGACATATTTAAAATGCTGAAAGCAAAAACTCCCCAACCAATAATTCTATGTCTGATGAAGCTTTCTTTCAAAAGTGAGGGGGAATTAAGACATACCTAGAGCAACAAAAGCTCAGGGAGTTCATCGCTACTAGATTAGCCTTACAAGCGATTCTAAAGAGAGTTCTGCTGGTTGAAAGGAAAGCACAACAGACAATAGATCAATTAATCATGAAGAAATAAAGATCTCTGGTAATGGTAACAACAGGGGTAAAATATAATGCCAGTGCTACTGTATTTTTGGTCTGTAATGCCACTTTTTATTTCCTGCAGGATCTAAAAGGCAAATGCATAAAATGTAATGATAAATCTGTGGTTTTGAATTCATAATGCAATTTGTGATAAGAACTACATAAAGGTGGGGGAACAGAGGGGTATGAGAACATAATTTGTGTATACCATTAAAGTTTAGTTTGTATCTAAGAAAACAAGAGTGATATAGATTTAGAATGTTAAATTTAAGACAAAGAAAATATCAGAGATTATGCATGCTCATAGAGACAGAAATCAGAGTACAGGTTGCCAGGGGTGGGGGCAGGGGAAATTGGGTGTTAATGCAAAATGGGTGTAAGGTTTTTCTTAGGAGAGAGGGAAAGTTTTAGTAATGGAAGATAGTGCAGATACCACAATAGTCTAAATGTGAAGTAATCCCCATGAATGGTATGCTTGGGAATGGTTGAGATGGGGAAGTTTATGTTGTTTATATGTTCCCACAATTTAAAAAAAGAGCAACTAAAAGAGACAATAACAATTAAATATAAATATAATATGTTAGATCCTGGACAGAATCTAACAATGGAGGTGAAAAGGCCCAAAACGACGTTTTGGGGACATATGAAAAAATTTGAACATAGACTGTAAGTTTTATTTCAATGTTAAGTTCTTGAACTAGATAACTGCACTTAAGGTGGTTATGTAAGTGAATATCCTACTTCTCAGGAAACGTACATGGCAGTATTAAGTGTATGTGGTATGCAACTTACACTTAGGTGTTCATAAAATGGATTGATAAATAGATAGACATACAGAAAGACAGACTGATAGATGATAGATAGATGATAGATATGAAGCAAATGTGGCAAAATGCTAACACTGGTGGATATGAGTATCTGGGGGGATGGGATATGTTGGAATTCTCCGTATGGGGATTTGTATTATTTTTGTAACTGTCCTATAATCTTTAAAGAATTTCAAAATAAAGCTAAAAGATAGCTGTGAAAACACTAATTCTTCCTAAGAGTGTCAGGAAGATATTACAAGAAGGTGACATTTGAGCTAAATCCTCAGGCAGGAAAGTGACATGATGAAAGTGTTTTAAGATGATTAATCTGGCAATAGTGTGGAAAATGGATTGGAATATGGATGGATTAGAGGCAAGGAGACCAACCATCTAGTCTATGGCAGTAGTCCAGGTATGAGGTGATCAAGGCATCTATAGGAATGGAAAGAGAAGGACAAAACTGAGAGACATTTGGAAGGAAAAATGGACAGGAGCTAAATGGGCTCTTGGCTTTAAGCCTTTCAGGAGGTAGTGCTTCTTTCTTGGTAATAACCATGAAAAGATTCAGATAGACCTATTATGTAATTGCCTACTCTGACTAGAATTTCTAGCTTTGGCTGTTCTCCAAAAGTTTCTGTTATTGTGATTGATACTCGTTGGACCTTAATTTACATTAAGATAGCTTTAGGCTCTAAAGGTTGGGAAGCTCTCAAAAACATAATTTTGATTATGAAACAGCAAATTGTTCTATTAAAGGAGAAAAGAGGGAAACCATGGGCTGCATAGAAAATTTTGCAATGAGCTCATAGCTCCTTTATTTTTTAAGGGTAATCTATAAGAGATGGAAGAGAAGGGCACAAAAACAAGGATGAATGTAAGCTGTAGCATGTGCCTAAAGATTAGTATTTGGAAGGGTAAGGTCTAAAATTACCTCAGGTTAATAGAAATACATATATGCAAAGACAAGAACATATTTTTAATTCAATTTTACTGAGATATATTCACATACCAAACAATCATCCAAAGTGTACAATCAGTTGTTCACACTACCATCACATAGTTGTGCATTCATCACTCCAATCTATTCCCCATTTTCCTTGTACCAGAAAAAGTGAAAATAAGAATATAAAAAATAAGTCTTTTGTCCCCATTTTTCTACTTGTCCATCCATACACTGGGTAAAGGGAGTGTGAGCCACAAGACTTTCACAATCACGCTGTCATCAAACAAGAATGTATTTTAACTATGCTCATAGAATGAAAAAGTGCAAGTGTCCTGGCATGGATAAATTATAATTCAAATCATATTGTTAAACTATGCTTAGTGATCAAAGGAATAAGGAGAATAGGAAAGTTACTTTAATCCTGGATTTAGGTAAATGTATTATCAATTATAAATTGGAAAAGAAGGGCCAGGTCTTTAATCTACTAACCAGTGAGCTAAATATCTCCTGGGTTAGCTTCTGGGACAGATTTTCAAGTAATTGAGTACTTAGAAAATGACAAAGTTATCAGCAAACAAAATTTCCAGCAAGGTTATTGGAAGCTAGTTCATGGAAATATTGCATACTATTATATGTCGAATGAATGAATAGAATTTCAGCAAGTCCTTTATGACACCCTTCTGGAGAAGACAGGAAATATGAGTTACATACTTAATACAATTATGTATTAATTAATTAAATTACCATATTCACAGAGGCAAAAGGGAAGTTTTTGATGCAAACTCTACATTTGGCTTCACCTAGTCAATATTTTTATTATTTCGTTAGATGAAGATTTAGAGCTGGAAGAAGAGCAATGTGATCCAGTTCCCATGAACATTTGTGAAGTTCTAAATGCTAAGAACCATGATGGATGTTAGGGTACAAAAATGATTAGGACATAGTTCTTCCTGTTAAGGAGCATCCAGTATTATGAGGGGGGCAAAAACTTATAAATATATCATTTCAACATAATGCATTAAGAAGAGAGTTAGAGACATAAACAGGGTATTATGAGAGAATAAATGAAAGCTACAAGTTCATTCGGGGGGTTTAAGGAAGACCCCATAGATGAGACGATATCTAAGCTGAACCTTGAAAGATGAATAAGAAGCAGTGTGGGGGAATAAAGAGTATGAACATGAGTTTCTTAGAATCAGGAAACAGCATGGTGAGTTTGAGGAATGATAAGCACTAAAGTATAAGGAGGAAAGTAGCAGGAAGTGAAAGGTAGCTTGGGGTCAGGTAATGGAAGACATTATATAACATCTAAGGAGATTAGACTTTACTCTGAAGGCCCTAGGGACCCATTCAAATGCAGTGACATACTGACAAATCTATTTTAGTTTACTCTTCCTGTAATGTGTGGAATGGTTTGAATTGGGAACAACAGTGGATATGGATAGATCAGTTAGGAATCTCTTGCCATATTTGAGTGAGAAATAATGGTGGGTTTGGACTGAGGTGTTGGCAAGTAGAGAAATAATGCAGTGGGTAAGGCTTAAGAATCTAATGGAGAGTAAAAGTTATCATGACTTAATAGTGGGGAATGGGGAAGAATGTAAAACAGAAGTGTTAAGTTTGAAGTACACATTTCTGAATTATACAACTGGTTGGATGGTAATGGCATTTACTGTGAAGTAGAGTACTGTGGGAAGAGCCAGTTTAGGTGTAGAGGAGATCAAGATGTTATTAGGATGCTTCACGAGGACAGGAGTATTCATTTTGTTCAATGATGATATATTTCCAGCAACTAGAACAGTGTGTGACCCCAGTATGTGTAAAGGTCTGATATGTTTGTAACAGGAATCCTGGAAGGAGGGGAGAGAGAGAATGATACAGAAGCAATATTCAAAGAGATGATAACTGAGAATTTTCCAAAACTAACAAAAAACTTTGTATTAGTTTCCTATTGCTGCATACCAAATTCCCACAAGCTTAGAGGCTTAAAATAGCAGACATTTATTAGCTCACAGTTCTGTAGGTCAGAAGTCCAGGCATGATGTGACTAGGTTCTCTGTTCAGGGTCTCAAACACTGAAATCAGGGTGTTAGCCAGGTTGCATCCCTTTCTGGAGGCTCTGGGGAAGATTCCACTTCCAAGTTCATTTAGCTTGTTGACTGAGTTCCTTGTGGTTTGTAGGAATGAGATTCCTATTTCCTTCGTGGCTATCAATTGTGGGCCACTTTCAGCTCCTAGAGGCTTCCTGTATTCCTTGCAACATAGTCCCTCCATCTTCAAAGCCAGCAGCGGAGACTCTCCCTGGCATCCAGTCTCTCTCATGCTTCAAATCTCTCTGACCAGGAATATTCTCATCCCTTTTAAGGGATCACTAGATGAGGTTAGCCCAACTAAGGATCATCCCCCTTTCTTGAAGTTATCTGTACCATATACATAACTGAATCATGCAAATAAAATCACATTCATATTCATAGTCCCTCCCACACTAAAGGGAATAGGATTATATAAGGGCAAGGGTCACTGGGGATCATCTTAGAATTCTGCAACAACAAGCATTAAGCTATAGATTCAAAAAGCATTATAACCCAAAGCAGAATAAATACAAAGAAAGCCTTATCTAGGCATATTGTAGTAAAACTGCTAAAAATGAAGACAAAGAAAAAATCTTAAAAGCAATTGGAGAAAAAATATGTACTACTTTACAGGCAGTAACAATTTTTTATGATTGGCTTTGACTTAGCAGAAACAATGTGAAGATAATGGAATGATACTCAAAATACTGATGAAAGTAACTGATAATCTAAAATTCTATACCCAGTGAAAATAGTCTGTAAAAATGAAAGTACAATCGACATTTTTAGGTGGTCAAAACTTAGGGAATCTGTCACCAACAGACCAAAGGAAAAATTAAGGATCTTCAGATAGAAGGAAAATGATGCCAAATGAAAGCTTGGAGATATGCATTCGAATTGCACACACTGGAGAGGGTAAATATGTGGATAAATCTGAATGTCCATTGATTGTATAAAAACAAAATAATACATGGGATATATGTGTGTGTGTATAATTAAAATGCACAGTAGTAGCACTTGAGGGAGGAGGATAAATGGAGTTAATGTATTATTAATTCCCTAATTTGCATAAGACTTTAATAAATCAAAGATACATGCCATAATCCCTAGAGGAACCAGTAAAAATAGTAAAAGAATATATAACTAACAAGTAATTAAAGGAGAAAATTGAATATTACAAATTACCTAATCAGTGAAAAAGAAAGCAGGAAGATGCTTGGGAGAGTGGTCTGATGACTCAGGAGGGTCAGAGGATACAGGCTTCCCAAGATGGTGGGGATGATGTGGTCATCTTTCATGTTTACTCCGTTGGCCTGAAGAAGAACACTTCTCCAGGCCCTTCCTGGAGGTTTTCTTCATTTAATTAAAGAGGTCACTGCATTTGCCATAGAATAATGGGCTCCAAATTTTGCTCAAGGTTTTGTGAAGAGATTTAAAAGAAAGGGAAGAACACCGAGCACCTGTTTTTATAGCCCATATTATCAAAAGGAAAATTTAGAATAGCAAAAAATCACACACAAACAAAAAGACAAACTCATATAAGAAGAAATAAAAATAAATAGCACCTACCACATTGCATTGCATTGTATGATCTGTTGAATGTCTGACTGCCCCATCACACCAAATTGTGATCTCTTTGAAGACAGGGAGCATATAATATTCATCCCTATATTCTCTAGCACCTAGCACAATGCCTCTCACACAGTAGGTACTCAATAAATGTTTATATGAACCAAAAAGGAAAAATGAAAGCAGGAGAAGGTAACATAGAACAGGTAGGACAAATAGAAAACAAATAGTGATATAACATTAAATGTAAATGGACTGAACACATCAATTAAATGACAAAGATTATTAGACTAGTCAAGAAAGCAAAATCCAACTATATGCTTCTTATAAGAGACACAAATTAAATGTAAGGATTTAGGAAGTTTGAAAACAAAAAGATGGAAGACAATATATCATGCCAACCAAAAGAAAACTGATATAGATATATTAATATCAGACATAGTTGACTTTAAAACAGAAATCTTTACTAGACATAGAGATATTTTTATAACGATAACAGGGGCAATCCACCAGGATGATAAAATCATTCTAATTTGTATTCCCTTAACACCATAGCCTAAAAAAAAATCAGAAATTAACAGATGTCCAATAAATAAATTCACAATCACAGAGACCTTAACACATATCGTTCAGTAACTGATGGAACATCAGACTAAAAAAATCAATAAATATCTAGAAGAAATGAACAATACTATTAACAAATAACCTAATTGACATGCATGCACATATATAAATGACCACATACAGCAACTGCAGAATACATATTCTTTTCTGCACACAGAAAAATAGATGATGTCCTTGGCCATATAGCAAGGCTCAAAAACTTTTAAACAATTGCAGTTACACTGAATATTTTTGTTTGACCATAGTGAAATTAAGTTAAAAATATAATAAAAAGAAAACTAGAAAATCTCCTTAAAATAAGCAGTATACTTTTAAATAACATGAGTAAGATTTAAAAATCACAATTTGGCAACTATTTTGAACTGACTGAAAAATGAAAATATAGCATATCAAAACTCATGGGATACAGCTAAACCATTCTCAGAGGGGGGATTTGTAGCCTTAAAATGCATGTTCTAGAAAAGAGGAAAAGCTAAAAATCAGTGGAAGGAAGTCAATTTGATGATTCCATTGTGAGCCATCCTAACCAAGATTGAATTTGAACATTTTACTTGTGTTGATATGGAAAACCAGATCATCACTTTTATAAGGACAAGAAAAAAGGAAGGGCTGGTGCAGTTTTTAACCTAGTAGTCTCTATCTTGAAAGAATAAAATGCACAAAATGTAAAAAAAAGAGATAAGGCATAAATAATATTTAAAGCATCACTATATACCATAAAACATAAAAGTTACAAGTGGATACTGTAACCAACTTTAAGCCAATGTATTTAAACTCTAGAAGAAATAGACTCCTAGAAAAATATAACTTATCCAAAAAAGGCATAATAAGACAAGAATTCTGAATTTACCTATTAAATAAATCAATAATTAAAAACCTTCCCACAAAGAAAACTCCAGGCCCAGATGACTTCTCTGGTTAGTTCTACGAAAATTTGAGGAAGAAATAATACCAGTGATACTGCAAACACAGCTTTTTCCAATAGAAGGGCCCACCTGATCCAGTGCCACAAAAAGGGGGAACACATTTCTCTGTGAGAAGATGATTTTATGGCAAGTGCACTGGCAAGGAACTGGAGGAATCTTCTCCAAACCAGTTCAAAGTAAGGATGTGATTTAGGGTTTTTATAGGTAAAGGAAGGGGGGTAGAGGTCAAAAACTAAGTGATGGCTGCATGATGCATTCTTGTCAGGTCAGCAGTGGCGTTGGATCTTTGTGAGGAGGGCACAGGCAATTTCTTAACCATGTGTTGTCGCAAGCACATCTTGTTGTTTTCTTATGTGCAGGGTCTTCATGATGCTTTTCTTAGCTGACTGCTCAGGAATATCAAACTTTTGCCTTTTGAGGAGGAAGTCACTGATTCACTGGGCCACAGGGTGTTCTTGATGCTATTCTGTTATCTTATTCCTGTAAACAGAACTGAGAAGGTCTGGTTAATGTCCTTCAGGGAGCTAAGTACAAAGAGTAGACTGCTAAGCTCAGCTAGGGTAAGCATATTTTCCAGCTATTACCAATCTTACTGAAGGTTTTCTAGAGAATATAAGAAAAGGGAAGCCTTCTCAACTCTTTATCAGGCTGTAATAACCCTATAACTAAAACTTGCAAGGACAGTGTGAGAAAAGAAAATTTAAGGCGAATTTCACTTATGAACAGAGATGCAAAATTTCTAACAAAATAGTAGAAAACCGTATCCAGTAATACAGTAAAAGGATAATATACCCTCGTGCAGTTGGGTTTGTGTAAGGTTGGTTTAAATATGAAAATGAATCAAGGTAATTCATCACCATATCACTATAAAGGATAAAAATCATATGGTTATCTCAATAGATGCAGAAGAAACTTTGATAAAATTCAATATCTATTTATGAGAGAACAAAACTTTTAGCAAACTAGCAATAAAAAGTATCTTATGATAAAGGGTTTTTGAAAAACAAACTACAGCAAACATCATACTTAATGGTGAAATATTGAGCATTTTCTCTCTAAGATTTAAGGAACAACACAAAGATGTCCACTATCATCACTTCTATTTGATGTGTACACAAGTGCTCAGCCAGTGCACTAAAGCAAGGAAACAAATGTAAAAAGATTGGAAAAGAAATAATACTGCCAATATTCATGTCCAATACAATTGTACATGTAAAAAATCCTAAAGAATCAAGAGATAAATTATAATTAAAATGAGTTAGAACGTCCTGTTCCAGTCATGGCAGAGTACCTTATATAGAACTAATCCTCCTGATGATTATAAATTCTGAACAAAACATAAAAAAACAACTGTTTGGGAACTCTGGAGAGCAATGGAAAGCATGCAGAAACATGAGAAAATACTAGGTCAGCTCCACCTTTATCTGGCTTTTTCCTTGAGAGCACTTCCCACTTTGCCATGGCACACAGAGGAATAGAGTTCAAGCAGAAAACTGGCAGTTTCATGTGCTGAGAAAAACTGGTCAGATCTCAGGCTGTCAGAATGACTGGGACTTGATGGAGAAATCCTGGAAAATATGGAGCAACAGAGTGGGGAGCCTGAAAAATCTGCATAAACTTTCTCCTCAAATCCCTGTTTGACTCCTAACCAAGTGAGAGCAGAAGCTTAGAGGCTAGAGTTGAGCAGAGATTTTAGGAGCTACAGTTATCCCTTCCACATCACGGGGATTAGGGGCACAGTGCCCCTGTGATCTGGAGAATCCACATAAATTTTTTTTCTTCGGGTTTTCAGGAAACTCCCTAGCTGTCTCTTGATTGGCAGACACTCCCTCTCCCATTACTTTTACATTGCATAGGCTAATCATTTTTAAAAAATTTTCAAACCAGAAGGCTGGCCTGAAATTCCCTAGGGGTAGACCCTTCACCTTCTTTTTCCTTTAGGGAATCATATAAGGACTTAGCCTGCGGTCGCAGTTGACTCGTCTGGGGGAGGGTGGCGGCCGGTTGCTAAATCCTAGGCTCTCAGGATTGCTCCGAGGGTACCGGCGGCGGGGGCTCTTTCCCGGAGGCGAGGGCGAGGCGGGGGACTTGGCCAGGTCCCCGGCGGGAGGCGTGCAAAGTATGGAGGGCGGCGAGAAAGGAACAGGCGGGACACGGTTCTTTTAGGGTGAAGAAACCAAGAGAGAGCGTTTATTAGGGGAGAGTACAAGCTTATATCGGGCGGTTTAGAGGGCGGGGTAGCTGTAGAGGTTAAAGGCTTGGATTGGTTCTGAGAGGGCGCGGAGGTTGATTGAAAAGGGGCGAAAGTTGCTCCCGTAACGGTGTCCGGCAACAATGTATGCGCACCGGTGGTGATGGGAGTTGCGCTGGCAACGGGGAGTGTCCGGGCAAGATAAGGGGGTGGGGAAAAGGCGGTTCCCTCCGGCAAGCCTCCCCTAACATTGGTATTTTGGGTGAGGAAATGGGGCCTGCCTCTGGCCTCACTTTCCCAGGCCCGGGGGGCTGTAGAGGGCGCTGTCGCCCGTGCCCACTACCCTCCCCAGGGGTGGATCCGGTCCCCCAGCCCAGGCCCGCCAAGTTGAAGCACGTAATCAGTGTCCCGCATTTCCCCCTTCTTTTCTAATTAAAGGAAGAAGCTTACCGGAGAGGTCCGCTAAGGGATGAGGGAAGGGGGAGGTCGGGGAGGGGAAAAGGGGTTGACGGTGGCTCAGCGAGGCTGGAGCTCGGCGTTGGTGTGGCGCCCGGGCGCTCGACAGGGGCCTTGCTGCTTGCGGGATGGACGAGGGTGGGGGGTTTAAAGTTGGAGGTTCAGAGAAGCTGGAGCTCGAGGTTGGTGTGATGTTCAGGCGATCGAGAAGGGCCTCGCGGTCGGCGGGTTGACCGGTGGCGGTGAGGTCGCGGAGGGTTGGTTGTCATCTCGGAGTAGGGAGCGTCAGAGGTGGCGAGTCGCTGGTACTGGACTTGCACGAACGAGGAAAAAATAGCATCCGTTTGTTTCCTTACAAGCTGGACAATTCTGCGGATAATGCAGGGTCCTAAGGTGAGAGCTAGAATAATTATTAGTAGGGGGCCGAGGAGAGGGAGGAGGTATGGGAGGAGGGGGGTAAAGATGTGGGACCAATAGCTGGTGGCTTCACGGTCTTTTTTGCGTTGTTCCAGTCCCTCTTGGACCTTTTTTAGGCTGTCCTCGGCGAGACCTGTGGAATTGGCATATACACAGCACTCTTCTCCTAGGGCGGCGCAGAGGCCTCCTTCTTTGAGGAGGAGAAGGTCGAGACCTCGGCGGTTTTGGAGCACTACCTCAGAGAGGGAATTGACAGAATTTTTAAGATGGGAAATAGCGTCTTGTAGGTGACGAATGTCCTCGTCAACAGCCGCCCGGAGGTGAGTTAGGGCGGAGTCTTGACTGGCTAATGCAGCGATTCCGGTGCCAGCGCCTGCAAGACCTAGGAGGGAGGCAATCGTGAGGACGGTGATGGGCTCTCGCTTTTGCAGTGGGGCAGAAGCTGCAGTTGTTTCCAGGCGGAGGAAGAAGTCTTCCTCGCTGTGGTATAGGACCCTAGGGATAAGGACAATTAGGAGGCAAGTTTCATTAGTTGTATTGAGGGTTTGCACGTTAAGGCAGGGGGTAAGTCCTGTAGAGGAGCAGAGCCATTGGGAGGAGTTATGAGGGATGAGAAATTTTGCAGAGCTGCTGGGAGATGAGTAGTCGGCACAAGCTGTGAGGTTGGGAGAGTTACTTGAGCGAGGGCGGATGCACTTTCCTGTAAAGGAGACTGAATGAAAGGTTAGGGGGACGGCAGAGGTATTCCAATTGCATTCCGAGGGGCTGTCCTCTGTGTTTTCTGAAAAGGAGAGGTTGGAGGCAACTGGCTCATACAGGGGGGAGGAAGTGGAGAGGCAAAGCCAACAAGAGGAGGTAAGATTGGGGTTGGAGGAATTCACTGAGGTGAAGGCCGCTTGGATAAGGCTGAGGAGGGGAGAGGAGTAACGGGCGGGGGGTGGACGAGGTTGGGGTGGTGGTGTTGGCGACGCGCCGTTTGCAGCTGAGGTGCAGTTTCCGGGTGTGCTGCTTGTACTCGAGGTGCGGCTGGGGAGCTGTGGAAAAAGGGGGTTAATGACTTGGTTGGGACCTATGGCAGAGGGGTTTTTTTATGAATAACAAACACTGGCGAATTATAGGGACTAGTAGAAGGCTCTATGTGGCCAGCGTCCAATTGTTCTTGGACAAGGGCTTGGAGTGTTACTAATTTATGCGTGGGAAGGGGCCACTGCTCCACCCATATAGGTTCCTCAGTATCCCACTGCAGAGGAACGGGCGCTGGAGGTGTTAAACGAGCAGTGGCGCACATTATTGGGGGGGCTGCGTGGTAAGCACTGCCCCAGAGGCGGCGAGGATGTCACGGCCCCATAAAATTTGGTCTATGGTGTGTAGAAATAACGGGCGGAAGGTGCCTGAGTGGCCCTCTTCATCCTCCCACTTAATGGGCCCTATGGCCTGAAGAGAGGTGGAGGTACCAGTGGCTCCCACTACCGAGGGACCATCGAGAACCATGCACATGGTGGCATACTGAGCGGGCATGCAAGAGACCTCTGCCCCTGAATCGAGCGTGCCCGTGTACCATTGCCCCTCTATTCTTAACTTATGAGTAGGCTTTTCTGGGGTGATAGGGACTGTCCAGAGAAGCGTTTTACTGCCGGTGAAGTGATTAGTTTTATTAGAACCGGCCGGCACGCTGCCTCTTAGGGGCGGGGCTGAGGCTTGCCCCGCTTGGAGTTTAAAGCTTGCTCAGTGCCCTGGCGCTGACTGCCGTCAGGGCACCAGGGATAGCAGAGGTTTTTTAAGCTATCCTTGCTAAGATCTCTGGGGCTGCTCTTGCAATCGCGCGCCCAGTGATAGCCACGCTGGCAGCGTGGGCAAGGAGTGGGAGGGGGGCGCCCATTACGCTGCATGAAAGGCGGGCGGTTGACTTCTGCATTGGGGCACTCCCGGGCAAAATGACCGCTCTGCCCGCACTTAAAACAACCGGTGGTGGCGGCTAAGGCGGCAGTGACAGCGCCAGAGACAGCCTGGGCTAGGGACGCGGCAGCTGGGTCAAAGGCGCTGCAGGCGAGTATCCAATCACATAGGCTCTTCTCCCGCAAGGGAAGAATAGCCTGCTTGCAAGGGGGATTGGCTCCCTCGAGAATGAGTTCTCGAGCGAGAGCCAGTTGGGCCTGGGGATCATTAACCTTTCGAGCGCAGGTTTCCTCAACCCTAGAGACAAAGGTGGCAAAAGGCTCATTTGGCTCCTGGAGGAGCTTGGTGAATTTAGTAGGCCAACAGGCGGAACAGTTGGCAAAAGCTCGCAAGGCGATTCCCCGAAGGATAGGCCAAAAGGCGGCAGGCGCATTAATATAGGCGGATGCATTTATAAACGCTCCCGTGCCCAAGTAGGCTTCGGGGTGATGATAGACTCCAGTGGCTGCGTCTTGCTCGCTTTGCTTAGCTGCTTCTGCCTGGAAGTGAGCACGCCAATCTACAAACTGGCCGGGGTTAAAAATGGAACGGGCAAGCGAGGCCCAGTCTTGGGGGAGGCAAAAGTTCATGGCGATATCCTGTAGTAATTGGGAAGCGTATGGGCTACCTAACCCGTCTTCCTTGACGGCCCTGCGAAGCTGCTTGATAGTATCAGAGTCAATGGGATACCAGTCATACGGTTTTTGCGGTGTGGGGGTAAGGTTAAGAGGAAAGCAGCGAAAGGCACGAGAGAAAGGAGGACGCGCTTGCAGAGGGCTTGGCGCGGGAGTGGGGGTAGGGGGAGCGTTGCCCCAAGGGTTGCCTTGAGGTGTAGAAGGCAGCCAGGGGTTGTTAGTCGGCAGGGTGGGAGGAGCGGCGGCAGCTGCCGGTAGCGGCTCCGAGGGGGAGCTCGCCGGAGGGGGAGGCGGAAGTGGGAGGCCCCAAGCGTCGCAAGACGGCGGCGGCGCGGTGGGAGTGGCTAAGGCATAAGATGGTGGACTAGCCCCGTCCTGTGAAAGGGCGGGGCCCAAGGCATAAGATGGCGGACTAACTCCGCCCTGTGAAAGGGCGGGGTAAAGCGCATGCGGTTTCCGGCCCAGCTTAGGGCTGACGTCATCGCCGGAGCACTTCCTCCCCTCGATGGAAGAAGAAGGAGGAAGTTCGCCATCTTGGCGAGGCTTAGTATTGCTTTGTTTTTGGGGGGCGACTTCGAGCGCGTTGTTAATTTGCTCGACTAAGGATTCTGTGTCCGAATCGTGGTCTACATTAGTATCGCTGTCTGAATCTGTTGGCTGGGTTGATAGGGCCTCCTTGGATTTAATGGGGCCTCGATCAGGGGGGAGGGAGCCTTGAAGGCAGGAGCGGACGGTTATTAAGGTGGGGAGCAAGCCGGGAGGGAAGCGTTTGCTCTCATGTTCCATGGCGTTGGTGACCCGATCAATAAGGCGATCATAAGTAACAGGGTCCCAAAGATGGCAAGTGGTGAGCCATGGGTTAAAGGGCAGCAGGAGGTCCCAGTATACCTGCAGCTGCCGGACAGACACTTTACAGCGATGTGTGTCTAGGAGACGTGCCAGAGCGCGAACTTGGGGTGCTTGGCGTGCAGATAGACGATTACCCATAGCGGAGGGAGAAAAGAAAAAAGGGGGGTTGATTATAGAGTAAAGAAAATGAGGTAAATCGTGGCCGCGAGGCTGAAGGAGACGGTGAGAATAGAAGGCAGGACCCTCTAGTAGCGAGAGCAGTTTGGGGGGGGGCGGTTGCAAAGAGGCACACCGCGCTAAACAAAGAAACAAAGACACAGAGGACCACAGCAAAGTAATGGAGGGGAAGAGGGAAAGCTACTGGAGGAAGAGTGTTAGGAGGAATGGGGGGGATATAGGAAGAGAAGACGAAAGGTAGTCGGGGGCAAGAGTTAGGTTAATGCGGGAAAGTAAGAGCGGCCCGGGCACGGAGCGGCGTGGGAGAGGCGGCCCCAGACGTGGAGCGGCGAGGGAGGGGCGGCTCCGCGGGGCGGCGAGGGAGAGGCGGCCCTTACTTTGCAGGAGAGGAGAAGGGGAGCTGGAGAGGCGTCCGGGCGAGCGGGTGGTTTTACTGGACCGCTGCGTAGAGAGGACTTTTAATTCCAGGGGCCCCACGTTGGGCGCCAGTTGCGGTCGCAGTTGACTCGTCTGGGGGAGGGTGGCGGCCGGTTGCTAAATCCTAGGCTCTCAGGATTGCTCCGAGGGTACCGGCGGCGGGGGCTCTTTCCCGGAGGCGAGGGCGAGGCGGGGGACTTGGCCAGGTCCCCGGCGGGAGGCGTGCAAAGTATGGAGGGCGGCGAGAAAGGAACAGGCGGGACACGGTTCTTTTAGGGTGAAGAAACCAAGAGAGAGCGTTTATTAGGGGAGAGTACAAGCTTATATCGGGCGGTTTAGAGGGCGGGGTAGCTGTAGAGGTTAAAGGCTTGGATTGGTTCTGAGAGGGCGCGGAGGTTGATTGAAAAGGGGCGAAAGTTGCTCCCGTAACGGTGTCCGGCAACAATGTATGCGCACCGGTGGTGATGGGAGTTGCGCTGGCAACGGGGAGTGTCCGGGCAAGATAAGGGGGTGGGGAAAAGGCGGTTCCCTCCGGCAAGCCTCCCCTAACATTGGTATTTTGGGTGAGGAAATGGGGCCTGCCTCCGGCCTCACTTTCCCAGGCCCGGGGGGCTGTAGAGGGCGCTGTCGCCCGTGCCCACTACCCTCCCCAGGGGTGGATCCGGTCCCCCAGCCCAGGCCCGCCAAGTTGAAGCACGTAATCAGTGTCCCGCATTAGCCTTTTCTCATATGATGCCAGAGTCTACTGGAATGCCTTTTTTATAACAATCCTGCACATTTCTAGCCTTCATCTGTCATCTGCTGGCCTTCACATGTCATCTGTGGCTTCTGCAAAACTCCCAAAAAAATTCTCACTTAATTTCTTATGATAACCTGTGATATACTGAAACTGCAATGTGGTAGGGATAACTGTACTCAGTGCTGGGGATACAGGGTTTTGAGTACAAGTCCTGCTAAGATAGAGGAGCTTGGTAAGTGCCTCAGGTTTTTCATGGAAACCCCAGAAGTAGGAGTAAGGACCACCTAGGGCTAAGTATAAAACAAAGCTACACCCACCCTTAGCAAAGCCTAAAAATCAAGCCTCTACAAGATCAACGTGATCTGCCAGTGATTTAACTGCTTGCTAGAACAAAAATCAACACTCTTCAGAGGATAATAATCTAATCCAGAATTTCTACAAATAACATCCATAATGTACAGCATGCAAAGGGGAAAAAAAACTAGATATATGAAGAACCACAAAAAAAAGTGAGCCATAGTCAAGAGTAGAAAATTATAGTCAATAGAAGCAGACTTACAGATGACCCAGAGAATGACATTTTCAGACAAGGTCTTTAAAAAACAGCTATTATAAATATATTAGAGAATTTATAGGAAAAATGGAATGGGTGAACAGATGGAGAATTTCAGAAAAAGAGTGGAATTTCTTTATAAGGACCAAATGGAAATACTAGACAATTAAAATTTTCTAGTGAAAGTAAGATGTGAAATGAAAACTTATTTGGATCATCTTAACTGGAAACTAGACACAGCAGAAAAAAAGTTCCTTAAATAAAAAAGCCAAAATTGAGGGACAGAAAAAATTAAGGTGAAACAAAAGAATTAAGTATAAGAGATAGGTGAGCATCAGACAAAAAGTCTCACAGAGATGTAATTAGGGTTCCAGAAAAAGAAGAGAGATATATCACCCACAAAGAAAACTCCAGACCCAGTTGGTTTCTCTGGTGAATTCTACAGAACATTTAAGGAAGAAATAATGCCAATCTTATAAGCGTTTTCAAAGAATAGAGACAAGGATAGAGGAACGCTTGCTGACTTATTTTGTGAAGCCGACATAAACCTGATACAATACCTGATAAATACATCACAAGAAAATACCAATACTGATCATTTATCTAGTTGCAAATTTCTTAACAAATTTCAACATATTGAATCCAGCGGTATGTAAAAAAGATAATATACCATGATCAAATGGGGTTTATGACAGAAATGCAAGGTCAGGTCATTTTAACATTAGAAATCAATCAGTACAATTATCCATATTATTAGAATAAAGCAAAAAAAAAGCCATACAATAATCTCAGTAAATGAAGAAAGTATATTTCTTAAATTCAGCATTAGTTCATGAAAACTAGGACTTGAAGGGAACTTCCCAAACCTGACAAAAGGCCATTGACAACAACAACCAACAAAACAAAACAAAACAAAACCTGTGACATCTTAATTGTGAAATACTGAATGTTTTCCCCTAAGATCAGGAACAAGGTACAAGGATGTCCACTATCACCCTTTTTATTTGGTACTGTGCTACAGGTCCTAGCTAGAACAATAAGGAAAGAAACAGAAATAAGTATAAAGATTGGCAGAGGCCTCTATGCTTTCCTTTCTCTCCCCCCACCACAAAATCTCAATAAATTTGAATTTTGCTCTCAATTTTATAGCCTGTTATTGCAGAACCTTCCTCAAGTCATTGTCAAATTTTATTATGTCTTTAGCTATGGCCTTTGTATATGTGTTTGCTTTCATCTCAGGGCAACATGAAATTCAATCCCTTCATTAGCTTACACACCACACTCACACACACGCACACATACACATACACACACGTCTACTCAAAACAAGCATTTTGTGGATTTTGTGACTTTAGTGCGTATTTGGGAAGTCCTTGAAAAGGTTCACATCAAGCACCACACAGCTTCTCTGCAATTACGTGGCTTTCCCCTTCTCTTCACATAGGACATATTAATTCTTTCTAAGGTTTTATGCAAAGGAAGTTTTTTCATTAATTTTTCTGAAATCTTGCCACTCAGAGGCTCACCAACTCCAAGTAGGTTTATCAGGGCACTTTTCCCAACAATCAGTTTATCCCTAAAAAAGAATCATCATCATAATAATGATTCTAATAGCAGATAACCCTTATATAGGACTTAACTCTGGGCCAGACACAGTCCTAAGAATATTAGTCCTCTAACTAATCCTACAAGATAGGTATTATTATTATTCTCATTTTACAAAGGAAGAAATGTACTCACTGAGGTTTTAAGTAACTTGCCCATAGTCACACAAAATCAGTGGAGAAGAAAGTTTCAAGGAGTCAGAGTGAAGATGATCAACAGTTTCACAGAGAGACCCAGAAGGATGCAACATGAAAAGTGATCATTATTTTTAGTTGAGGAGAAAAAATCAGTGACTTTTTAAAGAATTGCTTTGGTTAGGTAGTAGGGCAGAGGCAAGATTGCAAGACATAAAATAGGAAGGCCTGGTGAGAAAATGAAAGTAATGGTTATAGGGCACTTAGGCTTAACTTTTCAGAATTTCTCTTTTGTTTAATCCTCAGTAGATGACATAACTAAATCTAATCTTTTTCATATTTATACCTGTAGTGATTAGTCTTATAACTTCATAAAAGTTGTTTTATGTTGTTACTAACTTTCTCTTATCACCAACTTTTCTAGGATGTGGTGCTGCAGGGTATCCCACCTACAAAGCAGGCTCCAGGACCTGCTGAAAGGAGGAGTCACATACTGGGTCCTTAAACAGCACAACTTCAAAAACTTATTTCCATTAGCCATTCATTGGCACCATACAGCCTCCAAGTCTCTGAATTGTGCTTGGCAGCAACATGAAGATCATTTTGGTAAGAGATGTATGGGCTAGATACTTTCTATGTGATCTGAAAATACTTTCTGTGGAGTTGGGAGAACCTGTAGTCAGTTCCTCCCAAGATTATCCTATAGGTTATGAGAAATAGAAAAAGTTAGAATTGTGCCACTAGGCTGGCTATTAATATCACTACTGAATCATAGTCTCTGGAGGTTGGGCTCTGGAAGCTGCATTTTTAACAAACTCCTCTGATGACTCTGATATAAAATATCATTTGAGACACAAAACAAGAGTTCTGTTTGGATATATAAAGTTAAGATGTATGTGAGATATTAAAGTAGATTTATGAGTCTGGAAGTCCATGTTGGAGATACAACTTTGGTAGTCATCAGCATATAGATGGTATTTAAAGTGATGAAACTAGATAAGGTCATTTATGGAGTAGTATAATCCAAGAATATAATACATACCATGATAGAGCCAACATTTAGCAGAGGAGGAAAAGGATCTGATAAAAGCAGTCTGAGAGGAAGGAACTAATGCAGTAGGAGGAAAAGCAGATGAGTGTTGTGTCCCAGAATCAAAGAGATAAGTATTTAAGGAAGGAAGGAGTGGGCAGTTTTGTCAAGTCCTGCTGGGAGAGGTCAAAGATGAAGACTTAGAGGTGACTAGTGGATTTGGAAGCAAAGAAGTTATTAGTGTCCTTGACTAGAGAAGTTTCAGTTGATCTGTGGGGGTGGGGAGCTCTATTGAATGCATTTAAAAGAGAATTGGGTGATGTTCTGTTTCAACTTGGATATGTGAAGAGCTTGGAAATTGTCATTCCTGTCCTTACAACAGGAAAACGCTGCATAAACTGAAAATCAATTATTTTTTGGACTCATCAGAGAACTAGAGCCTGAGGGAAAACCACCAGTCTGGAAAAGACAGGTACCTCTAGGGATATACAGAACCCTAGATTTGCATACCTGGAGTAGAAGCCATGGAACACCATAAGCTGGTAAGAAGAGTAAGCCAGGAATTTTGATGAAATTCTGGAGGCTAGCATGAGACTGAAAAGTGAACGGGAGCTGGAATTGCAAAGGCTTTTCCTCCAGGAACCCCAGCAAACTCTGACAGAGAAAATCAAAATGAATCCAGAGAACCTCCTCCCCCCATACCCCACCCCACACCTGGCCCTGGCAGAGGGAAAATAAGAGTAACCATTGTGCAACCATCCCAGGCTCAGCTCCCTTACAGAACAAAAAGCCTTAATTTGGCAAGAACATGGCTAGAGGAAAACAGTGGAATCCTATCTCAACTGGGAGAAAGGAACTCTTCCCTTCTCCAGCCCTACTCCACTCTCCCTGTATCACATAAGGAAAAGAAAGGAAAGTCTCCATATACAGGGAAAAGGGTTTCAAAGATATAGACTGGGAATGCTGTAGCCAGGGAAGGGATTAGGCGGCAAAGGGGAAAATGCTATGCCCCTAGAGGGGAGACAGAAACAATTGTGAAGACAACACCCCCAAGACACAGGCCCACTATGCACTCCAAAGACTGAGATGCAATCAGAAGATTAGAGAATATCCCATTTCCCCACACCCTAATAAGCCTCTGATTAAAATAACAGTGGGTTGCATCTGCAAGAAACAGACTTGTCTCTTGTCTATGAGGAGCAGTACAAAGGAAAGGGCTGAGGCCAAGATGGGAGACAAAAACAAGGTCAGTAGAAGAATTTAATACCTCTGGTACCCATAGATACAGCAAGTGTCAGACACAGCCCAACTCTTAGTTAGATTAGCATAAATCCTTCCATGAAAGTCTTACTTACCTTAGAATCTACTGCCCTATACAATAATTCCAGCTTTCAACAATAACAAAAAGCTACAAAACTTGTGAAAGGGCAAGAAATAATACAGTTTGAAGAGACAAAGCAGCATTAGAACCAGACTCAGGACACTGGTGTTTAAATTATCAGAAAATTTAAAATAACTATAATTAATATGCTAAGGGTTCTCATGGAAAAGATAGACAACATGAAAGGCCAGGTGGATAATGTTAGCAGAGAGATGGAAAATATAAGAATCAAAAGGAAGTGCTAGAAATTAAAAAAAAAATAAATGAAATGCCTTTGATGAGACCATCAGCAGATTTGACACTTCCAAGGGTAGATCAGTGAATGTAAATAATAGGTCAATAGAAATTACACAAACCATAATGTAAAGAAAAAAAGCAGAAAAAACAGACTATCCAGGAACTGTGGGACAATATCAAAAGGTGTAACATATGCATGATTAGAATACCAGAAGGAACAGGATGTGAGAACTAAGCAGAAGAAATCCTTGGAGAAATAATGGCTGAGAACTTTCCAAAATTAGTTTCAGACACCAAACCACAGATCCATGAGGGTCAGAGAACACCAAAGAGGAAAAATACCAAAAAAAAAAAAAAAAAAGAAAAAAGAAAAAGGAAAGAAAGAAACCAAACACATACCTAAGCATATCATACTCAAGACAGAAGGAAAATCTTGAAGAAAGCCAGAGAAGGGAAAAACACCTTACCTACAGAGAAACAAGGACTTCTCATCAGAAAGCATGTGTTTTGGTTTGGTAAAGCTGCCAGAATGCAATATACCAGAAATGAGTTGGCTTTTACAATGGGGATTTATTAGTTTACAAGTTTACAGTTGTAAGGCCATGAAAATGTCCCAATTAAGGGATCAACAAGATGATACCTGGACTCTGAAGACAGGCTGCTGGCATCCAGGGTTCCTCTGTCAGCTGGGAAGGCACATGGCTGGCATCTGCTGGTTCTTTGCTCCCGGGTCTTGTTGCTTTCAGCTTCTGGTTCCAGTGGCCTCCTCTGTTCCAGTAGGTCCTCTTTTAGCTTCTCCCGGGCTTTTCTCTCTGAACTCTGGGCTTTTTTTGTCCTTTATCCTGTCATAAAGGACTCTAGTAAAGGATTAAGACCCACCTTGAATGGGCTGGGTCACATCTCAATAACAACCTAACCAAAAGGTCCCACCCACAATAGGTCTGCACCCACAGGCATGGATTAAAAGAACATGGCCCTTCCAGGGTACATAATAGCTCCAAACTACCACACCTTGCAAAGGGCATGATGGAATGACAACTTTAAAGTTTTAAATGAAAAAAGAAATACCTGCTAACCTACAATTCTATATCTTGTGACAGAAAGGGACATAAAAATCCTACTCCCCAAGAATAGGTTTGGGCATGGCTAATTAGTGATCACAGGTTTTGATTGGTGACAGTGGACCACTGGGTGCCTGACTCTGGGGGTGGCCATTTTCTCAACCCTCTCTGGACATATGCCACAGTGGAGGAGAATTAAAGACATTGTGCTTCCTCAGTGCTGCAGTGCACAGTTATTTAAAGGGCTACATTTGGTGGGCAGGCCAGGAAAACTCAGCTGTGGGGAGCCATCAGAGAAGCTCTTGACACCCTTCCTGATCCCCTCCCCAGTTCACTTTGGATGCAGTCTGTGCCCCCTTCATGGGACCCTGGCCCTGTTTAGGCTGGGGAAGACAGATTTGGGAAAGTCTTCTCTGGCATGCCCCTCCTCCCAGAATTTGTACTCCAGACAAAAGCAGCTTGAAGTAATGAAAAGAGTATAATAAACTATAGAGGTGGATAATCTGAGGCAAAGACTTGTCAGCTTCAAACACCCAGGAGAGGGAGGTCTGTCTCCTGGGAAACTGAGAGGACACCTAATTCCTGTAATCAGAGGAACTCCAAAGCAACTAACAAGCAAAAGCCAAGAACATGACACAAGCCCAGGAAGACTGGGAAAACCTGCACACTGCATTTGCCTTGGGCAGACCTTCCTGATAGGAGGGCTGAAGCTCAAGAACATCTCTGTCTTATTACCAGCTGGTTACAAAATCAAGAAACATAGGGAATAAATCCCAGAGTTATCATTTAGAAATATTAAAATATATACAGCATTCAACAAAAGAGTATAAGTAGGAGACAAACAAAGAGACAGAAAATGATGGCCATCCAAAGGAAGAGGATAAAAGTCCATAATATGCCAACAAAGAAGACCAGAATGTGGACATGCTAAACAAAGCCTTTAAAAAAATACCTTAAATATACTCAAGGAGATGAAGGACAATACAGAGAAAGAACTAAAGGATATCAGGAAAATAATCAATATTAGTAAAGAGATATAAATCTTAAAAAGGAACAAAACAGAACACCTGGAATTGAAGACCACGATAATTGAAAGAAAAAATGCACAGGGGGGTTTCAAGAGTAGATTGGAGCCGGCAGAAGAAAGAATTCACAAAATCCAAGACGAGACACTTGTAATGAGTCAGGCTGAGGAGCAGAAAGCATAAGGAATTATAAAAAGTGAAAATAGCCTAAGACACCTCTGGGAAACCATCAAGTGTATGAATATTTGCATTATGGGAGTCCCAGAGAAGAAGAGGGAAAGGGACAGAAGGAATATTCAAAGAAATAATGAGAATTTCCTAAACTTAGGAAAAGACATGAATATGCACATCTAAGAAGCCCAGGGGAAAAAAAAAACAGGATAAACATGAAGAAAAATAGACCCCATCATATATTGCCCACACTGTCAAATGCAGAAGACAAGGAGAGAGTTCTGAAAGCTGCGAGAGAAAAGCAATGTGTTATGTACAAGGTAGTCCCAATTAGTTCGAGTGCCAATTCCTCATCAGAAACCATGGAGGCAAGAAGGCAATGGGTTGAAATAATTAAAGTGTTGAAAAAACAACTGCCAGCCAAGAATTTTATATCTAACAAGATTCTCTTTCAAAAATGAGGGAGAGGGAATTTAGTTAGTCCCCTGGTGCAACTAATAAACAACCAGGAAAACTAGTAAATAATTTAGAATAACTGCTGGGGGACAACCGTGACCGTCCACACTTCGTACACCAACCTGGGTTTGGAGGAATACCTGAGATCACAGCATAAAATCTGTACGTAAAAACTGCATAACTATGCTGGGAACCCCTCCCCCCATGGCAGGCTGAGCTGAAAAACCTCGCAGTGGTCGAAAGCAGCATTCCTGGAGCGAGTGAATGTAGCTCAGCCTAGCTTCAACTGGGCTTTTAACTAATAAATGTGGACTACTGAATACAAGCTACAACATAGACAAACCCCTAACAAGCAGGAAAGTACCCTGAGGTCGCTCCCAGTGGAGAGGAGGTGGGGCTGACAGAAAAAAGAATTAATTAAAAAGAATACAGAGGCTTTTAGAGACAGCTGAACTTAAAGAACCAGAAAACACCTGTGCCCCAGGAAAGGGAGTCCAGAAGACCGGATGCTCTCTCTGGCTGACAGGTGAAACTGGGGGGCTGTGGACTGGCTCTGAAAGAGGGCTTTCTTTCCCTTTTTCTCTCTCTCAACCTGAGTGGCTCAGTGGAGAAAGCCACAGCCATTTTCAGTTCGCAGAGCTCTGACCCAGACAGAGGTGGAGTTAACAGAGTCAGAGAGGCAAAGGAGCTATTTAAATGCAGAAGATAACTCCCTAGGGGTATATCTTCCCTAAGAGTAGGGAGGTGGGGCCCAGCTCTACTACTTGCCTTCCATTCAGAACCAGACCCCAGAGCCTGGGGGAAAACAGCCAGAACAGAAACTAAAGGGGCCACACCTCATTGTGCCAGTTGGGAGTGACAGGCTGACAGGCGCCACCTGCTGGGCAGGTTAGGAAAAGCACAGTGGCTAGAGGCCTCACAAGAAAGTCTGTCAATGTTCTAAGACATACCATCAAGGAAACCTGATACTGAATGTAGGCCCTTTCTGAGACCTGAGTCCGTTCTGGTCTGGGAAAATCTGATTGGGGTAATCAAGGAAACCAGATGCCTGGACAACAGAAAACTACAAATCACCACTTGGGAAAATGAAGATATGGTCCAGTCAAAGGAACAAACTTATACCTCAAATGAGATACAGTTGAGATATTGTTTTACTTTAATGAAACAACCTATTAAAGGTTTTCAAAGAAATATATTAAATCAATCAAAAATCAAGTGAACGAGTTCAGGGAAGATATGGCAAAAGAAATGATGGCTATAAAGAAAACACTGGGCAAACATAAGGTAGAAATTGAAAGTTTGAAAAAACTGGCAGAATCTGTGGAAATGAAAGGCACAACAAAAGAGATGAAAAATACAATGGAGACATACAACTGCAGATCTCAAGAGGCAAAAGAAAACAGTCAGGAACTAGAGAACAAGAGACCTGAAATCCTACACACAGAAGAACACATAGGGAAAAGAATGGAAAAATATGAGCAATGTCTCAGGGAATTGAATGACAACATGAAGCTCATGAATGTACATGTCTTGGGTGTCCCAGAAGAAGAGAAGAGAAAAGGGGCAGAAGCAATAATAGGAGAAATAATCAATGAAAAATTTCCATCTCTTATGAAAGACATAAAATTACAGATCCAAGGATCACAGTGTACTCCAAACAGAATAGATCTGAATAGGCCTATGCCAAGACACTTAATAATCAGTTTATCAAACCTCAAAGACAAAGAAAGAATCGTGAAAGCAGCAAGAGAAAAGTGATCCACAACATACAAGGGAAGCTTGATAAGGCTACATGCATATTTCTCAATAGAAACCATGGAAGCAACAAGGAAGTGGGGTGATATTAAGAAACTGAAAGAGAAAAACTACTAACCAAGAATCCTATATCTGGCAAAACTGTCCTTCAAATATGAGGGAGAGCTTAAAATATTCTCTGACAAACAGACAATGACAGAGTTTGTGAACAAGATACCTTCTCTACAGGAAACAGTAAAGGAAGCACTGCAGAAAGAAAAGAAAAGACAGGAGTGAGAGGTCTGGAAAACAATTTTGGGAGATAGTAGCACAGCAATAATAAGTACACTGAACAAAGATAACTGTGAGTATGGTTGAAAGAGGAGTTAGGACCATGTGGGACACCAGAAGGAATGAGGAAAGATAAAGACTGGGACTGTATAACTCAGTGAAACCTAGAGTACTCAATGATTGTAATAAAGTGTACAAATATGTTTTTACATGAGGGAGAACAAATGAATGTCAACCTTGCAAGGTGTTAAAAATAGGGTGGTACTGGGGAAAAATACAATCAATGCAAACTAGAGACTATAGTTAACAGAAACATTGTATTATGCTTCCTTTAATGCAACAAAGACAATATACCAAAGCTAAATGCCTATAAGAGGGGGACATAAGGGAGGGGATGGGACTCTTGGCATTGGTGATGTTGTCTGACTCTTTTATTCTACTTTAGTTTAATTCTATCTTTCCTTTTGTTGCTTTTTAGCTGTCATGTTTTTTTCTTTCTTTTTCTTTCTCTTTTTTTCTCTCTACCTTCTTTGACTCTTCCTTCTTTGTGGAAGAACTGGAGATGTCCTTATATAGATAGTGGTGATGGTGGTGAATACATAAATATGTGACTATACAGGGAACCATTGTTTGTTTACTTAGGATGGAAAGTATGGTGGGTGAACAAAACTGTCTTAAGAAAAACGGGTTGGTGAAGAAACCTCGAGGGCACTATATTGAGTAAAATAAGTCAGACGCATAAGGACAAATATTGCATTGTCTCAGTGATATGAACTAATTATAATATGTAAACTCACAGACATTAAATATAAGTTACCAGGATATAGAACGAGGCTAAAGAATGTGGAGAGGTTGATTATGAGCAGAATGTTCAACTAGGTTGAACGTAAGTGTTTGGAAATGGACAGAGGTGATGGTAGCATGTTATTGTGAGAATAACTAACAGTGGTGAATGGTGCGTGAATGTGGTAGAAAGGGGAAGCTTAGAGTCACATAGGTCACCAGAAGGAAAGTTGTAGGTTGAAATGTGGGAATGTATAAAACAGTGAATCTTGTGGAGGACAATGTCCATTATTAAGTGTACAAATATTAGAAATCTCTTCCATGAACTAGAACAAATGTATGACACCATAACTAGGAGTTAATAATACAGGGGCATAGAGGGAGAAAAGTATACCTATTATAAACTATGTACTACAGTGAGTAGTATTTTAACATTCTTTCAACAGTGACTAATGTACTATACCAACACTGTGACTCAATAATGGATGGGGGGTGGTTAGGGGTATGGGAGGATTTGAGTTTTCTTTTTTTGTCTTTATGTATTTTCTGGAATAATGAAAATGTTCTAAAAATTGAAAAAAAATTAATTGTGGTAATGGATGCACAGCTGTATGATGGTACCATGGGCCATTGATTGTGCACTTTGGATCTTTCTTTCGATAATCATATGGTATGTGAACAATCTCAGTAAAATTAAATTTAAAAATAAAAGGGAGTGATAAAGACATTCCTAGGTAAACAAAAGCTTTGGAAGTTCAGAAAGGGACCTGGAAGTCCTCTTCCCCAAGAATAGGGGAGGGCGCAGCTGGTCACTAATCATGGCTTTTGATTAGCAACTTTGGATCACGGGGGACCCAGCCTGAAGCCAGGAACTACCCCTGAACCTTTCGGTTCCACAGACCAATAAAGTCTCCCTCTGGCTTACGTCCTTGTGGATATTTTCCTTTGATAATTTATTTTCACTTGCAATAGAATAGTCTGCAAAATTATTGGAATCATGAGCCATAGGTTTATTTCTTGTTGAACATACTAATATGGTCTGAGGACTTGGCCCCCTTTCCTTGAAGGGAGAAAGAGGCATTTCTTCTTGCTAAGGGATTGGCATCCTGCTGATAAACCATCAAGCCCTAATATGAAAGAAAGGGAGACAAATGAAACTTTTGTATTTGAGAACCAAAGAGGGAGGGCTGTATAGGGTAGCTGGAGGAAAGGGCAAAGAAGAAGGTGCACTGGGACTGAAATAGAGCTCCCCAAACTGGCTCAGAATTGTGAGGTCGGGTCACTGGGGGCTGAACTTCAGTCCGATTCCCCTTCCCATGCCCAGCAAAGCCCAGAGTCAGTCTTCCACCTTGGCCCCAGAGATGAAGTGCTAGAGCTGCTGGGCTCCTTTAAAACCTAAATCAGGGCCTGTCAGTTCTCTGTTCAAACCCCGCCGTGGTCCCACCATCTCACTCAGAGTCAAAAGCCAAAGCCCTCACAGTGACCTGTGAAGCCCGACAAGATCCAGATTTGCTGGGTATTATGATTAGCTAGGTATTCTGATTTGCTGGGTATTCTGATTCGCTGGGTATTCTGATTAGCTGGGTATTCTCATTAGCTGAGTATCCTGATTAGCTGGATATCCTGATTCGCTGGGTATTCTGATTAGCTGGGTATTCTGATTAGCTCAGTGTTCTGATTTGCTGGGTATTCTGATTTGCTGGGTATTCTGATTAGGTCAGTATTGTGGTTAGCTTGGTATTGTGATTAGCTGGGTATTCTGATTAGCTTGGTGTTCTGATTCGCTGGGTATTCTGATTCGCTGGGTATCCTGATTAGCTGGATGTTCTGATTTGCTGGGTATTATGATTTGCTGGGTATTCTGATTAGGTTGGTATTGTGATTAGCTCGGTATTCTGATTCACTGGGTATTATGATTAGCTGGGTATTATGATTAGGTCGGTATTGTGATTAGCTGGGTATTATGATTAGCTGGGTATTATTATTAGCTGGGTATTCTCAGCTGGGTATTCTGAAAGGCAAAACACAAGAGATGAAAAACACAATGGAGAGGGCAGGGCAAGATGGCAGGGTGGTGAGGTGCAGGATTTTGTCTCTCCTCTAGAGCAGCTGGTAATTACCAAAGAAGTATATGAAACTGTTTTTGGGGTCTCCAGTAACAAGTCACACATCGGACACAAGTGTGGAATTGGAGGAAAAGTTGAGATTGCAGCAAATATTGTACTCTCGCCCGACCGGGGGTCTGGCACACCTCCCCACCCAGACCCCATGGATGTCTTGCTGCTGGCTCCCTGAAAGGGAAAAAAAAAAAAAAATGAAACAAAAAACAGCAATCTGCTGAGGACAAGAAGAGGGGCTCCACCCAGCCTCAACTGCAGAATCAATTAACTAATTAGTTAACTAATTTGGGGAGCTGGGGGTGCTAAAGAAGGGCTGGGCTCCGAGAAGGGGTGGGGCATATAAAAGCGGGCACCCATTCCCAGACTCCAAATAAGCCTTTTTTTTCCCTTACATTTTGTCGCTTCTCCCTTCTCACTGACCCCTTATCTTTTTGCATTTCAGTAGCCCCTGGCAGGGGCAGAATTGAAGCTGTTGGAGAGTAATTAATAGACAGTAGCCCAAAGTACATCTTTAAATGCTCTATTCTGACACTGACAAAACATCCAGGCTGGGGAACTGCTTTTAAAATGGACTCCTTTCTTTTTATTTTTTCTTGTTTTTCTTTTCTATTTTTTTAATCTAAAAGTAACATATGTGGTTATTTTCTATCAGAAAGGCCAAGTTGAAGGACTAGGCTAGGCTTGGGGGGAGACAGAGTTCCCAGAACTTCTCTGAATTCCAGATTCACTTCTGAAGAAGGTCTCCACCCCATCTTTAATTGTCAACTCAGGCTGACCAAGGAATTAAGCTGGAGTTGCCCTAAAGAGGAGAGGATAGAAGGGAATAGTGCCCCTGAGAGACAACTGGAGTTCCTAGGATTGGGAGAGTGGAGGGAGGTCCAGCTCAACTGGCAGTCCTCCTTCTGGGAACTCAGACCCCAGGGGCTGGAATTAAGATTCCAGCTTCAGTCAGTCATGCCCCTGATAGGGTCAGGGTCACCAGGAGAACTAAAGGCTCCATACCTCTATACACTGGTGGGGGAGCTGTGGGCTGGCAAGCACCACCTGCTGGACAGGAGAGGAAAATCACCAATTCTAGAGGTCTCATAGGAGGGTCTTATTCTCAGGAAAACTCCATACCCTCCACATGAGACCTGGGCCTCTCTAGACTGGGAAAACCTGACTGGGGTCGACCATATCTGAGGAGACCATCTCACAAAAAGGCTACATAGAGGCAGGTCAAGAAACAGAAAAACAAGAGGTGAAAAATTCTGATCAACTAACTAGAACCTAAGTTAGAGGTCTAGAATAAGTTGAACAACAGAGGTCAGAGAACAAAGCCAACCAACAAGAAACCCCTAGGTAAAAGAGTGAAGATGAGCTCCAGAATAAACTAATCAAGAAAATCAGATGCCTATGCAAGATAACAAACCATACTAGGAAACATGAAAATATGGATCAGCCAAAGGAACAAACTAATAGTACAACTGAGATACAGGAGTTGAGGCAACTAATGCTAAATCAATTCACTGAACTGAAGGAAGATTTAGCAAAAGAGATGAAGGATATAAAGAAGACACTGGATGACCATAAAGAAGAATTCATAAACTTGAAAAAACAAATGGCAGAAATTATGGGAATGAAGGCCACAAGGGAGGAGTTGAGAAACACAATGGAGGGACACAACAGTAGATTTGAACAGGCAGAAGAAAGGATCAGTGAACTAGAAGATGACATTTGAATTCATACATGCAATAGAACAGGTGGTGAAAAATATGGAAAAATATGAGCAGGGTCTTAGGGAGCTGACTGACAACATGAAATGCACAAATATAAGTGTTATGGGTATCCCAGAAGGAGAAGAGAGGGGAAAGGGGGCAGAAAGAATAGAAGAAATATTCACTGAAAATTTCCCAATTCTTATGAAAGACAGAAAATTAGAGATTCAAGAAGTACAGCGTACCCCAAACAGAATAGATCTCATTAGACCTACTCCAAGACATTTACTGATCAGATTGTCCAATGTCAAAGAGAAGGGGAGAATTCTGAAAGCAGCAAGAGAAAAGCAATCCATCACATACAAGGGAAGCTCCATAAGACTATGTACAGATTTCTCCACAGAAACCATGCAGGCAAGAAGACAGTGGCATGATATATTTAAGATACTTTAAGAGAATAACTGCCAACCAAGAATTCTATAACTGCCAACCAAGAATTCTATATCCGGCAAAACTGTCCTTCAAAAATGAGGGAGAGATTAAAATATTTTCAGACAAAGAGACACTGAGAGAGTTTGTGAACAAGAGACCAAGAGTACAATAAATACTAAAGGGAGTGCTACAGGCTGATAGGAAAAGACAGGAGAGAGAAACTTGGAGAAGAGTGCAGAAATGAAGATTTTCAGGAAAGGTAAAAGGAGAGAGAGGAAAAAAAAAGATATGACACATAAAATCCAAAAGACAAAATGGTAGAAGAAAGTACTGCCCTTACAGTAATAACACTAAAGGTAAATGGATTAAACATCCCAATAAAAAGACACAGACTGGCAGAATGGATTAAAAAACATGACCCATCTATATGCTGTTTACAAGAAACTCACTTTAGACACAAGGACAAAAATAGACTGAAAGTGAAAGGTTGGAAAAAGATATTTCACGCAAACAACAACCAGAAAAAAGTGGGGGTAGCTATATTAATATCAGACAAATTAGACTTAAAAAGTAAAACAAAAGAGACGAAGGACACTATATATTAATAAAATGGTCAATTCATCAACAAAACATAACAATCAAAAATATTTATACACCAAGCCAGAATGCCCCAAAATTCATGAGGCAAACACTGAGCTCACTGAAAGGAGAAGTAGACACCTCTATAATAATAGTTGGAAACTGCAGTACACTGCTGTCATCAATGGATAGAACATCTAGGCAGAGGATCAATAAAGAAACGGAGATGTTCAATTGTATGATAAATGAACTGGACTTGACAGACATTTATAGAACACTACACCCAACAACAGCAGGACATACTTTTTTTCTCCAGTGCTCATGGATCATTCTCTAGGATAGACCACATGTTGGGTCCCAAAGCAAGTCTCAACAAATCTAAAAATATTGATATTATACAAAACACTTTCTCAGACCATAATGGAATGAAGTTGGAAATAAATAACAGGCAGAAGGTCATAAAATTCACAAATATATGGAGGCCAAATATATGGAGGCCAAACAACACCCTCTTAGAAAACCAGTGGGTAAAGGAAGAAATTACAAGTGAAATTAGTAGATACCTTGAGGCAAATGACAATGAGAATGCAACATATCAAAACTTATGGGCTGCAGCAAAGGCGGTTCTGAGAGGGAAATTTACTGCCCTAAATGCCTATATTAAAAGAGGACAGAGAGCAAAAATTGAAGAATTAAGTGTTCACCTGGAGGAATTAGAGAAAGAACAGCAAACTAACCCCAAAGCAAACAGAAGGGAAGAAATAACAAAGAGCAGAAATAAATGAAATTGAGAACAGGAAAGCAATAGAAATAATCAACAGAACCAGAAGTTGGTTCTTTGAGAAAATCAATAAAACTGATGGACCACTAGCTAGGCTAACAAAAAGAGAGAGAGAGAGAGCAGATGCAAATAATTACAATCAGAAATGGGAAAGGAAATATAACTACTGACCCTGCAGAAATGAAGGAGATAATGAGAAGATACTATGAGCAACTATATGCTAATAAACTGGACAACCTACATGAAATGGACAACTTCCTAGAAAAGCATAAACAACCAACATTGACCCAAGAAGAAATAGAGGACCTCAGCAAACCAATCACAAGTAAAGAGATTGCATGAATCATCAAAAAGTTCCCAAAAAGGAAAAGCCCAGGATCAGAAGGCCTCATATGTGAATTCTACCAAGCAGTCAAGAAAGAATTAGTACCAATTTTGCTCAAACTCTTCAAAAAAATTGAAGAAGGAAAGCGTCCTAACTCATTCTATGAAGCCAACATCACCCTAAATACCAAAATCAGACAAAGATACTACAAAAAAGAAAATTATAGACCAATCTCTTTAATGAATACAGGTGCAAAAATCCTCAACAAAATACTCACAAATCAAATCCAGAAGCATATTAAAAGAATTATACACCACAACCAGGTGGGATTTATTCCAGGTAGGCAAGGCTGGTTCAACACAAGAAAATAAATTAATGTAACACACCACATCAATAAAGCAAAGCAAAAGAACCACGTGATCATCTCGATCGATGCAGAAAATGCATTTGACAAAATTCAACATCCTTTCCTGATGAAAACACTTCAAAGGATAAGAATAGGAGGGAACCTTTTCAATATGATAAGGGTGATATATGAAAAACCCACAGCTAACATCATACTCAGTGGGGAGAGACTGAAAATTTTCCCTCAGAGATGAGGAACAAGACAGGGATGCCCACTGTCAACCATTGTTATTCAACATTGTGCTGGAAGTGCTAGCTAGAGCAATTAGGCAAGAAAAAGAAATAAAGGGCATCCAAATTGGAGAGGAAGAAGTAAAACATTCACTATTTGCAGATGACATGATTCTACATGTAGAAAATCCAGAAAAGTCTACAGCAAAGCTACTAGAACTAGTCAATGAAAACAGCAAAGTGGCAGGCTACAAGATCAACATGCAAAAATCTGTAGTGTTCCTATACACAAGGATTGTGCAACAGGAGGAGGCAATCAAGAAAAAAATTCCATTTACAATAGCAACCAAAAGAATTAAGTATTTAGGAGTAAACTTAATGAAGGACACAAAAGACCTTTACACAGAAAACTATAAGAAACTGCTAAAAGAAATTGAACAGAACTTAAAAAATGGAAGAACATACTATGTTCATGGATTGGAAGACTACATATAGTTAAAATGACAATTTTACCTAAACTGATTTATAGATTCAAGGCAATACCAGTTAAAATCCCAGCAACTGAATTTGCAGAAATAGAAAAACAAATAACCAAATTTATTTGGAGAGGCAAGGTGCCCGAAATAGCCAAAAATATCTTGAGAAATAGAAACAAAGTGGGAAGTCTCACACTACCTGTGTTTGAAACACATTACAAAGCTACAGTGGTTAAAACAGCATGGTACTGGCATAAGGATAGATATACTGACCAATGGAATTGAATTGAGTGTTCAGAAGTAGACCCTCGCATCTACAGACAATTGATCTTTGATAAGGCTGTCAAACCAAAGCAACTGGGACAGAGCAGCCTCTTCAATAAATGCAAGCCATGCAACAAGGTGCATGGATCCTGTTCACAGCATTTTGAGTGAACTACATCAGAAATAAAGGCAAACACTATAATGCCTCACCAATATTGACTAACTACAATGTGTAAACTCAGAATTGAATCTTAGAGCCTAAGAGGGGAATGATTATTGTAATCATCCCTAGATTGTAAGCTCTTACAGCAGTCAAATCTTTTCATGAATTGTAATGGCTATCCCAAACTTTGAGAGGCTGATCCCTTAGTGTATAACCCAATTGGTCTCTGGAACATTGGATATCTCTGTGACACCTGAAACTCAGAACTAGAGGTCAGCAGATATGAATGTCAGTATTAGCACTTATAGCTACTGTTAAAAAAAAAAAGGTGAAAAAGAGCCCAGACTTCAATTAGTGATATGAATGAAGCAGATCTGGTTAAGACTAGGGCAAACCAGGCCAAAGGAAAAAGGACAAAACTGCCTGTGTTTTAAAACTTCAACTTCCATGTGAGAACAAGGGAAGAGATGTCTATTTGGTGCAGGATCTATATTTTTTAAACAGTATAACTCTACAGTCAGTTTGTTCAAACACCACAATTATGTGGAACTTTGAATAGGAAGTGAGATATGGTAGGTTTGTATAGGTTAGAGTGAAACAGTGACACATCCCAAAGTAATTTGGGCAGAGAATAAAAGTATATTTGCAGGGCCCCCCTGAGGAGCTGGGGAAAATGCAGAAGTGTTGGACTTACTCACCTGGATTGTTGCTGATGTTGTCACAGACATTGAGGACTGGCAGTTTTATGTGCCAAGCCCTCTATCCTGGGGCTTGCCCCTATGAAGCTTGTTACTGCCAAGGAGAGGCTAACCCTGCTTATAATTGTGCCTAAGAGTCTCCCCCTGAGTGCCTCTTTGTTGCTCAGATGTGACCCTCTCTCTCTCTAACTAAGCCACCTCGGCAGGTGAACTCACTGCCCTCCCCCCTACATGGGACCTGACTCCCAGGGGTGTAAATCTCTCTGGCAACGCAGGATGTGACTCCCGGGGCTGAATTTGGACCCAGCATCATGGGGTTGAGAATATCTTCTTGACCAAAAGGGGGATGTGAAATGAAACGAAATAAAGTTTCAGTGGCTGAGAGATTTCAAATGGAGTTGAGAGGTCACTGTGGTGGACATTCTTATGCACTATATAGATAACACCTCTGAAGTTTTAATGTATTGTAATAGTTAGAAGAAATACCTCAAACTATCAAACTCCAACCCAGTAGTCTGGACTCTTGAATATGATTGTGTAACAATGTAGCTTACAAGGGGTGACAGTGTGATTGTGAAAACCTTGTGGATCACACTCCCTTTATCTAGTGTATGGATGGATGAATAGAAAAATGTGGACAAAAACTGAATGAAAATTAGGGTGGGATGGGGGGGATGATTTGAGTGTTCTTTTTTACTTTTATTTTTTATTCTGATTCTGGATCTTTCTGATGTAAGGAAAATGTTCAAAAATAGATTGGGATGATGAATGCATGACAACATGATGGTACTGTGAACAGTTGATTGTACACCATTAATGATTGTATGGTAAGTGAATATATTTCAATAAAACTGAATTTAATTTAAAAAAATAAGCAAAAAATAGTATTTGTTGCATGATTGAAAAAGAAGTGATGTGAGCATGGAACCCTTTGTCTATTAATGCTAGATGATGATAAATCAGGACTCATAAGGGTCGATGTTTTCTTAGTCATAGAAAAGGCTATGTTGGCAAGAAATGGAATAAAAGTCAAGTTAGGAAAGACTATGGATCCTAATAACTGCTCATTGGCATAACTCTCTGTTGGCATCCCCCTTCCCTTTTTCATCTTTTTCACCCCGTGATGTTGTATTTTTTGGCATCACTTCCCAAATAAACTACCTGCATTCAAAAAAAAAAAAAAAAATGGAGACATACAACAGCAGATTTCAAGAGGCAGAAGAAAAACTCAGGAACTGGAGAACATGACACCTGAAATCCTACACACAAAAGAACAGATAGGGAAAAGAATGGAAAAATATGAGCAACATCTCAGGGAATTGAATGACAACATGAAGCACATGAAGATATGTGTCATGGGTGTCCCAGAAGAAGAGAAGGGAAAAGGGGCAGAAGCAATAATAGAGGAAATAATCAATGAAAATTTCCCATCTCTTATGAAAGATGTAAAATCACAGTTCCAAGAAGCAAAGTGTACCCCAAACAGAATAGCTCTGAATAGGCCTACAGCAAGACAATAATCAGATTATCAAATGCCAAAGACAAAGAGAGAAAACTGAAAGCAGCAAGAGAAAAGTGATCCGTCACATACAAAGGAAGCTTGATAAGACTATGTGCAGATTTCTCAGTAGAAACCAAGGATGTAATAAGGAAGTGGTGTGATATATTTAAGATACTGAAAGAGAATAACTGCCAACCAAGAATCCTACATCCAGCAAAACTGTCCTTCAAATATGAGGGAGAGTTTAAAATATTCTCTGACAAACAATGAGAGTTTGTGAACAAGATACCTGCTCTACAGGAACTACTAAAGGGAGCACTACAGACAGATAGGAAAAGAGAGGAGTGAGAGGTTTGGAACACAATTTTGGGTGATGGTAGCACAGCAATGTAAGTACACTGAACAAAGATGACTGTGAGTATGGTTGAGAGAGGAAGGTTAGGAACATGTAGGGCACCAGAGGGAAAGAGGAAATATAAAGACTGGGACTGTATAACTCAGTGTAACCTAAGGTGCTCATCAATTGTGATAAAAATGTACAAATATGTTTTTACATGAGGGTGAACAAATGGCTGTCATCCATGCAAGGTGTTAAAAATGGGGTGGTATTGGCAAAAAATACAGTCAATGCAAACCTCTATAGAGACTACAGTTAACAGAAACATTGTATTATGCTTTCTTTAATAGAACAAAGAATATACCAAAGCTAAATGCCTATAAGAGGGGAATATAAGGGAAGAGTATAGGATTCTTGGCATTGGTGATGTTGTCTATTTTATTGTACCTTAGTTTAATTCTATCTTTCCTTTTGTTGCTTTTTAGCTGTCATGTTTTTTTTTCTTTTTCTTTTGTCTCTCTACCTTCTTTGACTCTTCCTCCTTCTTGAAGAATGGAGATATCCTTATATAGATAGTGGTGATTGTGGTGAATGCATAAATATGTGATTGTACAGGGAACAATTGATTGTTTACTTAGGATGGAATGTATGGTGGGTGAACCAAACTGTCTTTAAAAACAAAACAAACAAACAAACAAAAAACATGTGTTGATGAAGAAGACTTGAGGACACTACATTGAGTGAAATAATTCAGACACAGAAGGACAAATATTGTATGGTCTCACTAATATGAACTAATATAATATGTAAACTCATAGACATGAAATATGAGTTACCAGGACACAGAAGAGGCTAAAGAATAGGGAATTGTCGCTTATTATGAACAGAATGTTTAACTAGGTTGAACTTAAGAGTTTGGAAATGGACAGAGGTGACAGTAGCATGTTATTGTGAGAATAACTAACAGTGCTGAATGATTTGTGAATATGGTGGAAAGAGGAAGCTGAGAGTCATGTATGTCACCAGAAGGAAAGTTGGAGGTTAAAATATGGGAATGTATAAAACAGTGAATCTTGTGGTGGACGATGTCCATGATTAACTATACAAATATTAGAAATCTCTTTCATGAAGTAGAACAAATGTATGACACTATAACTAGAAGTTAATAATAGAGGGGCATATAGGGAAAAATATACCTGTTGCACACTATGTACTACAGTGAGTAGTATTTTAACATTCTTTCATCAACAGTAACAAATGTACTATACCAATACTATGAGTCAATAATGGAGGGGGGGGTGGCTAAGGGTATGGGAGGATTTGAGTTTCCTTTTTGTTTTTAGTTCTTTTCTGGAGTAATGAAAATGTTCTAAAAATTGAAAAACAATTGTGGTGAGGGATGCACAGCTATTTGATGGTACCATGGGCAACTGATTGTGCACTTTGGATAATTGTATGGTATGTGAACAATCTCAATAAAATTTAATTAAAAAAAAGAACACCCAAGATATCCCATACCCCTTATGCTACCTATTATTTTTTTAATACAGTTTTATTGAGATATGTTTACAGAGCATACAGTCATCCACAGTGTACAATCAACTGTTCACAGTACCATCATATAGTTGTGCATTCATCAAAGTAAAAAAGAACACCAAATGGATTTCATTGCATGCACAGGGAGATAGAGTCATGCTAGTGTCAGAGCTGCTTCTCTCACCATTTCCTGGACCTCCTTGGCGGATAGCTGTCAAGTGCTCACCCACCAGGGCTGTCCGTAGTAGTCTATTTTGGCAGGAGGAGAGATGTGGTGTCTTGTGCTGACGGTTGGAGCTTCGTGTGGCAGGTTCCTCTCTCCAGCCAGGTTCAGGGCCAGCTTGACAGGAAGTGGTCATGTGCTCGCTACCGGGGAAGGCTTTAGGGGCTTATTTGCACAGGTGCATGGAGGTGGAGTCATGCGCCAAGGGGTGGAGCCACGTCTCTCCACCCAGGGCCTGGGTGGGTTTTGTGGGAAGCCTTCAAATTTCCACCCACCAGGGTTCATCACCTCAGTGGCATGTTTGCACATGCACCGGGAGTTGGAGTCATTCCGCTAAGAGGTGGAGCCCCTCTCTCCACCAATTTTCCCTGGCTGGTGTGGCGGGAAGCAGTCACATACCCAGCAGGGGTCGCATTAGAGGACTGTTTGCCAAGGCGCAGGGAGGTGGAGTCAGGGGCTGAGGGGCAGAGCCTCATCTACCCACCCATTTCCTGGGCCGGCTTGGCGGGAAGCAGTAACATACCCCCAGGTGTCCCTTACAGGACTGTTTGCCAAGGCGCAGGGAGGTGGAGTCAGGGGCTGAGGGGTGGAGCCTCATCTCTCTGCCCATTTCCTGGGCCGGCTTGGTGGGAAGCAGTAACATACCCCCCAGGGGTCGCCTTAGAGGACTGTTTGCCAAGGAGCAAGGAGGTGGAGTCATGTGCTGAGGGGCGGAGCCTCATCTACCCGCCCATTTCCTGGGCCGGCTTGGCAGGAAGCAGTCACATACCCACCAGGGGTTGCCTTAGAAGACTGTTTGCCAAGGCGCAGGGAGGTGGAGTCAGGGGCTGAGGGGCGGAGCCTCATCTACCCACCCATTTCCTGGGCCGGCTTGGCGGGAAGCAGTCACATACCTACCAGGGGTTGCCTTAGAGGACTGTTTGCCAAGGGGCAGGGAGGTGGAGTCAGGGGCTGAGGGGTGGAGCCTCATCTCTCTGCCCATTTCCTGGGCCGGCTTGGCGGGAAGCAGTAACATACCCAGCAGGGGTCGCGTTAGAGGACTGTTTGCCAAGGCGCAGGGAGGTGGAGTCAGGGGCTGAGGGGTGGAGCCTCATCTCTCTGCCCATTTCCTGGGCCGGCTTGGCGGGAAGCAGTAACATACCCAGCAGGGGTCGCGTTAGAGGACTGTTTGCCAAGGCGCAGGGAGGTGGAGTCAGGGGCTGAGGGGCGGAGCCTCATCTCTCTGCCCATTTCCTGGGCTGGCTTGGCGGGAAGCAGTAACATACCCAGCAGGGGTCGCGTTAGAGGACTGTTTGCCAAGGCGCAGGGAGGTGGAGTCAGGGGCTCAGGGGCGGAGCGTCGACTCCCGGCCCAGGTCCCTGGCAGGCTTGGCGGGAAGCGGTCACGTGCTCGGCCAGCAGTTGTCGCCTCAGGGGCCTGTTTGCGCAGGCGCACAGCTCACCTCCCGCGCCAAGAGGTGGAGCTTGGTGAGGGAGGCTCAGTCCCTCGGCCTCCAGCAGAGCGAGTGGACATGGACACCCTGTTCTCTGAGGGAGAAGTTGGACTAGCTGCAGCCATGCAGGTCGTAGGCGAATGCTCCAGGGGCTCGGTTGGCGTTAGGAGCCCCAGACGCCCCTGGCGACCCAGAAGGCTAAGGCGTCCTCGGTGGCTCTGTCGGTCCTCGCGACCCCGGCGGTGTTCCCTCAATTCGTTGGTGTCTGCCCGGCACAGGAAGTGGCGGAGACAACTGGGTTATCTAGAGCGAGTGACCTATTCCTGGATTTGTATCCTAACTGAGGAGCCTGCAGGCGCCTGGGAGCAGAGGGAAGCAGGGTGGGTGGCGGGCGAGGCTTGGGCAGGGGTGGAACGCCTGAGGGGCCGGGAGGGCGCGCAAGCCAGCCTGGCGTGGGTGCTCCGAGAGGGCCAGAGAGGGGACGGGAAGATGGACTCTGAGGGGCGAAGAGTCACGGGAGGGGACGGGAAGGTGGACTCGGGGGCGAGGAGTCACGTCAGGTCACTGTCAGGCGGTGCCTTAACCGAGTCTCCCCCAGCGCGCCCCCGGCGCCACTCGCGTCCACCCGGGAGGCAGAGCTCGCCCTTGGCCCCCCAGGAGGCCAGCAGCAGGTACGTGTCTCCGGGGGAGCGCGCTGTGGCCCGCGGGGTCCCGGCTGTGTCTGCTCCAGAGGGGCCCTGGCCGGTCTCTGCCGAGGGCGCCCCGATGGGGCCACGGGAACCCCGCGCGCAGGGCCGGGGAAGGGGCGCTGCGGGAGCAGAGCAAGGCAGGCGCCGTTGCTCACCTGTGACCTGACTTTTCCCCTCACTTTCAGTGGAGAGACAGACGAAGACTCTTCGCCGCCGAATCTCCGTCTCCCCCTACCTCAGCCAGTTGACCATGCTGGGGCACAGCCTTCAGCGCTGTGAGCCTCGCGCGCAGTAAGCCCGGCCCGTGCCCCTCCCGGGCGGCGCAGACTCCCGGGGGGTCACCGCTGGCTTGCGGGGCGCACTAGCTGTGCCCGGGTTGGGCCCGGGGCGCGCGGGGCCCGCTTCTCCTCTTTTCTGCTTGTCGATCGAGGGAGGGGCTTAAATCTTGTGACTGCAGAAAATAAAACAGCCTGCTGTTGTGCATCTGCGTTTCTTTTCACTTGCTGCGTCTGCAACTTTTCTTGCCTTTACCCTCCCTCGGGTTGCAGGGGCCCGAGGGATTCAGATGTTCAAGTAGTCAGGTAATTGAAGACAACTTAGGAAATATAAGAAACCAAAAATCAAGCGGGTCTGGACATTCAGGATTAACTGCTGTCAACATGTTGGAATATTTCCTTGGTGTTATCTTGAATTTATATATTAAACGTGTATCAATAATAAACAATGCATAATATTCACAAGTTTAGCATTAACTTTTTTACCTGAAAACTTTTTATTGAACATAGGAACTTTTCTCCTTTCTAAAAGTTCTTCAAAAATGTGATAGTGGGCGGATGCATAAAAATGCATTATAGGAGGCGGGGCAAGATGGCAGACTGGTGAGCTGTATGTTTTAGTTACTCCTCCAGGAAAGTAGGTAGAAAGCCAGGAACTGTGTGGACTGGACACCACAGAGCAATCTGACTTTGGGCATACTTCATACAACACTCATGAAAATGAGGAACTGCTGAGATCAGTGAAATCTGTAAGTTTTTGCGGCCAGGGGACCCGCGCCCCTCCCTGCCAGGCTCAGTCCCATGGGAGGAGGGGCTGTCAGCTCCGGGAAGGAGAAGGGAGAACTGCAGTGGCAGCCCTTATTGGAAACTCATTCTACTGATCCAAACTCCAACCATAGACAGACTGAGACCAGACACCAGAGAATCTGAGAGCAGCCAGCCCAGCAGAGAGGAGACAGGCATAGAGAAAAAAAACAACACGAAAAACTCCAAAATAAAAGCGGAGGATTTTTGGAGTTCTGGTGAACATAGAAAGGGGAAGGGCCCTGAGGCGCATATGCAAATCCCGAAGAAAAGCTGATCTCTCTGCCCTGTGGACCTTTCCTTAATGGCCCTGGTTGCTTTGTCTCTTAGCATTTCAATAACCCATTAGATCTCTGAGGAGGGCCCTTTTTTTTTTTTTTAAAATCCTTTTTTCTTTTTCTAAAACAATTACTCTAAGAAGCCCAATACAGAAAGCGTCAAAGACTTGCAATTTGGGCAGGTCAAGTCAAGAGCAGAACTAGAAGAGCTCTGAGACAAAACGCAATAATCCAGTGGCTGAGAAAATTCACTAAACACCACAACTTCCCAAGAAAAGGGGGGTGTCCGCTCACAGCCATCATCCTGGTGGACAGGAAACACTCCTGCCCACCGCCAGCCCCATAGCCCAGAACTGCCCCAGACAACCCAGTGTGACGGAAGTGCTTCAAATAACAGGCACACACCACAAAACTGGGCGTGGACATTAGCCTTCCCTGCAACCTCAGCTGATTGTCCCAGAGCTGGGAAGGTAGAGCAGTGTGAATTAACAAAGCCCCATTCAGCCATCATTTCAGCAGACTGGGAGCCTCCCTACACAGCCCAGCAGCCCAGAACTGCCCTGGGGGGGACGGCACTCACCTGTGACATAGCACAGTCATCCCTCAACAGAGGACCCGGGGTGCACGGCCTGGAAGAGGGGCCCACTTGCAAGTCTCAGGAGCCATACGCCAATACCAAAGACTTGTGGGTCAGTGGCAGAGATAAACTGTGGCAGGACTGAACTGAAGGATTAGACTATTGCAGCAGCTTTAAAACTCTAGGATCACCAGGGAGATTTGATTGTTAGAGCCACCCCCCCCCGACTGCCCAGAAACACGACCCATATACAGGGCAGGCAACACCAACTACACACGCAAGCTTGGTACACCAATTGGACCCCACAAGACTCACTCCCCCACTCACCAAAAAGGCTAAGCAGGGGAGAACTGGCTTGTGGAGAACAGGTGGCTCGTGGACGCCACCTGCTGGTTAGTTAGAGAAACTGTACTCCACGAAGCTGTAGATCTGATAAATTAGAGATAAGGACTTCAATTGGTCTACAAATCCTAAAAGAACCCTATCAAGTTCAGCAAATGCCACGAGGCCAAAAACAACAGAAAATTCTAAAGCATATGAAAAAACCAGACGATATGGATAACCCAAGCCCAAGCCCCCAAATCAAAAGATCAGAAGAGACACAGCACCTAGAGCAGCAACTCAAAGAACTAAAGATGAACAATGAGACCATAGTACGGGAGACAAAGGAAATCAAGAAGACCCTAGAAGAGCATAAAGAAGACATTGCAAGACTAAATAAAAAAATGGATGATCTTATGGAAATTAAAGAAACTGTTGACCAAATTAAAAAGATTCTGGACACTCATAGTACAAGACTAGAGGAAGTTGAACAACGAATCAGTGACCTGGAAGATGACAGAATGGAAAATGAAAGCATAAAAGAAAGAATGGGGAAAAAAATTGAAAAAATCGAAATGGACCTCAGGGATATGATAGATAATATGAAACGTCCAAATATAAGACTCATTGGTGTCCCAGAAGGGGAAGAAAAGGGTAAAGGTCTAGGAAGAGTATTCAAAGAAATTGTTGGGGAAAACTTCCCAAATCTTCTAAACAACATAAATACACAAATCATAAATGCTCAGCGAACCCCAAATAGAATAAATCCAAATAAACCCACTCCGAGACATATACTGATCACACTGTCAAACACAGAAGAGAAGGAGCAAGTTCTGAAAGCAGCAAGAGAAAAGCAATTCACCACATACAAAGGAAACAGCATAAGACTAAGTAGTGACTACTCAGCAGCCACCATGGAGGCGAGAAGGCAGTGGCACGATATATTTAAAATTCTCAGTGAGAAAAATTTCCAGCCAAGAATACTTTATCCAGCAAAGTTCTCCTTCAAATTTGAGGGAGAGCTTAAATTTTTCACAGACAAACAAATGCTGAGAGAATTTGCTAACAAGAGACCTGCCCTACTGGAGATACTAAAGGGAGCCCTACAGACAGAGAAACAAAGAAAGGACAGAGAGACTTGGAGAAAGGCTCAGTACTAAAGAGATTCAGTATGGGTACAATAAAGGATATTAATAGACAGAGGGGAAAAATATGACAAACATAAACCAAAGGATAAGATGGCTGATTCAAGAAATGCCTTCACGGTTATAACGTTGAATGTAAATGGATTAAACTCCCCAATTAAAGATATAGATTCGCAGAATGGATCAAAAAAAAAATGAACCATCAATATGTTGCATACAAGAGACTCATCTTAGACACAGGGACACAAAGAAACTGAAAGTGAAAGGATGGAAAAAAAATATTTCATGCAAGCTACAGCCAAAAGAAAGCAGGTGTAGCAATATTAATCTCAGATAAAGTAGACTTCAAATGCAGGGATGTTTTGAGAGACAAAGAAGGCCACTACATACTAATAAAAGGGGCAATTCAGCAAGAAGAAATAACAATCGTAAATGTCTATGCACCCAACCAAGGTGCCACAAAATACATGAGAGAAACACTGGCAAAACTAAAGGAAGCAATTGATGTTTCCACAATAATTGTGGGAGACTTCAACACATCACTCTCTCCTATAGATAGATCAACCAGACAGAAGACCAATAAGGAAATTGAAAACCTAAACAATCTGATAAATGAATTAGATTTAACAGACATATACAGGACATTACATCCCAAATCACCAGGATACACATACTTTTCTAGTGCTCATGGAACTTTCTCCAGAATAGATCATATGCTGGGACATAAAACAAGCCTCAATAAATTTAAAAAGATTGAAATTATTCAAAGCACATTCTCTGACCACAATGGAATACAATTAGAAGTCAATAACCATCAGAGACTTAGAAAATTCACAAATACCTGGAGGTTAAACAACACACTCCTAAACAATCAGTGGGTTAAAGAAGAAATAGCAAGAGAAATTGCTAAATATATAGAGACGAATGAAAATGAGAACACAACATACCAAAACCTATGGGATGCAGCAAAAGCAGTGCTAAGGGGGAAATTTATAGCACTAAATGCATATATTAAAAAGGAAGAAAGAGCCAAAATCAAAGAACTAATGGATCAACTGAAGAAGCTAGAAAATGAACAGCAAACCAATCCTAAACCAAGTAGAAGAAAAGAAATAACAAGGATTAAAGCAGAAATAAATGACATAGAGAACAAAAAAACAATAGAGAGGATAAATATCACCGAAAGTTGGTTCTTTGAGAAGATCAACAAGATTGACAAGCCCCTAGCTAGACTGACAAAATAAAAAAGAGAGAAGACCCATATAAACAAAATAATGAATGAAAAAGGTGACATAACTGCAGATCCTGAAGAAATTAAAAAAAAATTATAAGAGGATACTATGAACAACTGTATGGCAACAAACTGGATAATGTAGAGGAAATGGACAATTTCCTGGAAACATATGAACAACCTAGACTGACCAGAGAAGAAATAGAAGACCTCAACCAACCCATCACAAGCAAAGAGATCCAATCAGTCATCAAAAATCTTCCCACAAATAAATGCCCAGGGCCAGATGGCTTCACAGGGGAATTCTACCAAACTTTCCAGAAAGAACTGACACCAATCTTACTCAAACTCTTTCAAAACATTGAAGAAAATGGAACGCTACCTAACTCATTTTATGAAGCTAACATCAATCTAATACCAAAACCAGGCAAAGATGCTACAAAAAAGGAAAACTACAGGCCAATCTCCCTAATGAATATAGATGCAAAATCCTCAACAAAATACTTGCAAATCGAATCCAAAGACACATTAAAAAAATCATACACCATGACCAAGTGGGGTTTATTCCAGGCATGCAAGGATGGTTCAACATAAGAAAATCAATCAATGTATTACAACACATTAACAAGTCAAAAGGGAAAAAATCAATTGATCATCTCAATAGATGCTGAAAAAGCATTTGACAAAATCCAACATCCGTTTTTGATAAAAACACTTCAAAAGGTAGGAATTGAAGGAAACTTCCTCAACATGATAAAGAGCATATATGAAAAACCCACAGCCAGCATAGGACTCAATGGTGAGAGACTGAAAGCCTTCCCTCTAAGATCAGGAACAAGACAAGGATGCCCGCTGTCACCACTGTTATTCAACATTGTGCTGGAAGTGCTAGCCAGGGCAATCCGGCAAGACAAAGAAATAAAAGGCATCCAAATTGGAAAAGAAGAAGTAAAACTGTCATTGTTTGCAGATGATATGATCTTATATCTAGAAAACCCTGAGAAATCGACGATACAGCTACTAGAGCTAATAAACAAATTTAGCAAAGTAGCAGGATACAAGGTTAATGCACATAAGTCAGTAATGTTTCTATATGCTAGAAATGAACAAACTGAAGAGACACTCAAGAAAAAGATACCATTTTCAATAGCAACTAAAAAAATCAAGTACCTAGGAATAAACTTAACCAAAGATGTAAAAGACCTATACAAAGAAAACTACATAACTCTACTAAAAGAAATAGAAGGGGACCTTAAAAGATGGAAAAATATTCCATGTTCATGGATAGGAAGACTAAATGTCATTAAGATGTCAATTCTACCCAAACTCATCTACAGATTCAATGCAATCCCAATCAAAATTCCAACAACCTACTTTGCAGACTTGGAAAGCTAGTTATCAAATTTATTTGGAAAGGGAAGATGCCTCGAATTGCTAAAGACACTCTAAAAAGAAAAACGAAGTGGGAGGACTTACACTCCCTGACTTTGAAGCTTATTATAAAGCCACAGTTGCCAAAACAGCATGGTACTGGCACAAAGATAGACATATAGATCAATGGAATTGAATTGAGAATTCGGAGATAGACCCTCAGATCTATGGCCGACTGATCTTTGATGAGGCCCCCAAAGTCACTGAACTGAGTCATAATGGTCTTTTCAACAAATTGGGCTGGGAGAGTTGGATATCCATATCCAAATGAATGAAAGAGGACCCCTACCTCACCCCCTACACAAAAATTAACTCAAAAATGAACCAAAGATCTCAATATAAAGAAGTACCATAAAACTCCTAGAAGATAATGTAGGAAAACATCTTCAAGACCTTGTATTAGGCTGCCACTTCCTAGACTTTACACCCAAAGCACAAGCAACAAAAGAGAAAATAGATAAATGGGAACTCCTCAAGCTTAGAAGTTTCTGCACCTCAAAGGAATTTCTCAAAAGGTAAAGAGGCAGCCAACTCAATGGGAAAAAATTTTTGGAAACCATGTATCTGACAAAAGACTGATATCTTGCATATATAAAGAAATCCTACAACTCAGTGACAATAGTACAGTCGGCCCAATTATAAAATGGGCAAAAGATATGAAAAGACAGTTCTCTGAAGAGGAAATACAAATGGCCAAGTAACACATGAAAAAATGTTCAGCTTCCCTAGCTATTAGAGAGATGCAAATTCAGACCACAATGAGATACCATCTAACACCGGTTAGAATGGCTGCCATTAAACAAACAGGAAACTACAAATGCTGGAGGGGATGTGGAGAAATTGGAACTCTTATTCACTGTTGGTGGGACTGTATAATGGTTCAGCCACTCTGGAAGTCAGTCTGGCAGTTCCTTAGAAAACTAGATATAGAGTTACCATTCGATCCAGCGATTGCACTTCTCGGTATATACCCGGAAGATCGGAAAGCAGTGACACGAACAGATATCTGCACGCCAATGTTCATAGCAGCATTATTCACAATTGCCAAGAGATGGAAACAACCCAAATGTCTTTCAACAGATGAGTGGATAAATAAAATGTGGTATATACACACGATGGAATACTACGCGGCAGTAAGAAGGAACGATCTCGTGAAACATATGACAACATGGATGAACCTTGAAGACATAATGCTGAGCAAAATAAGCCAGGCACAAAAAGAGAAATATTATATGCTACCACTAATATGAACTTTCAAAAATGTAAAACAAATGGCTTATAATGTAGAATGTAGGGGAACTAGCAATAGAGAGCAATTAAGGAAGGGGGAAGAATAATCCAAGAAGAACAGATAAGCTATTTAACGTTCTGGGGATGCCCAGGAATGACTATGGTCTGTTAATTTCTGATGGATATAGTAGGAGCAAGTTCACAGAAATGTTGCTATATTAGGTAACTTTCTTGGGGTAAAGTAGGAACATGTTGGAAGTTAAGCAGTTATCTTAGGTTAGTTGTCTTTTTCTTACTCCCTTGTTATGGTCTCTTTGAAATGTTCTTTTATTGTATGTTTGTTTTCTTTTTAACTTTTTTTTCATACAGTTGATTTTAAAAGAAGGGAAAGTTAAAAAAAAAAAAAAAGTTAAAAAGAAAACAGGGAAAAAAAAAAAAGATTTAGTGCCCCCTTGAGGAGCCTTTGGAGAATGCAGGGGTATTGGCCTACCCCACCTCCATGGTTGCTAACATGACCACAGACATAGGGGACTGGTGGTTTGATGGGTTGAGCCCTCTAGTACAGGTTTTACCCTTGGGAAGACAGTTGCTGCAAAGGAGAGGCTAGGCCTCCCTGTGGTTGTGCCTAAGAGCCTCCTCCCGAATGCCTCTTTGTTGCTCAGATGTGGCCCTCTCTCTCTGGCTAAGCCAACTTGAAAGGTGAAATCACTGCCCTCCCCCCTACGTGGGATCAGACACCCAGGGGAGTGAATCTCCCTGGCAACGTGGAATATGACTCCCGGGGAGGAATGTAGACCTGGCATCGTGGGACGGAGAACATCTTCTTGACCAAAAGGGGGATGTGAAAGGAAATGAAATAAGCTTCAGTGGCAGAGAGATTCCAAAAGGAGCCGAGAGGTCACTCTGGTGGGCACTCTTATGCACACTTTAGACAACCCTTTTTAGGTTCTAAAGAATTGGGGTAGCTGGTGGTGGATACCTGAAACTATCAAACTACAACCCAGAACCCATGAATCTCGAAGACAGTTGTATAAAAATGTAGCTTATGAGGGGTGACATTGGGATTGGGAAAGCCATAAGGACCACACTCCACTTTGTCTAGTTTATGGATGGATGAGTAGAAAAATAGGGGAAGGAAACAAACAGACAAAGGTACCCAGTGTTCTTTTTTACTTCAATTGCTCTTTTTCACTCTAATTATTATTCTTGTTATTTTTGTGTGTGTGCTAATGAAGGTGTCAGGGATTGATTTGGGTGATGAATGTACCACTATGTAATGGTACTGTAAACAATCGAAAGTACGATTTGTTTGTATGACTGCGTGGTATGTGAATATATCTGAATAAAATGAAGATTAAAAAAATGCATTATAATGTCAGTGCTGAACATTCAAATGTTTCCACTTTTTCCCCTATTACACATAATGATCCAATGGGATTCTTCTGTATAAGTGTTTGCACTGGTGGTTATTCCCTTAAGACAGATTCCAAAAGTAAAATTACTGAATTAAATATTTACTTTTTTACATATTATTTAAGTTCTGGGGTCATTTTCCTTTTCCCTGCGTTAGAATCCCTATACTGGATCACATGTCTTTCTGTTTACTGTTTTACTCCTTCTTTCTATTTATTTGCTGTTTAAGTCAGCTTCACTGAGGTATGGTTTAGATACTATAAAATTCATCCTCTTTAGGTATACAGTTCTATAAAATTTTGGCCAATGCATGTGGTCATGTAACCACCACCACAGTTGAGATGTAGAACATTTCCATCACCCTAAAAGTTTCTGCATGCTTTGTAGTCAACCCCACCCCAGTCCCTGGCAACTACTGGTCTGATTTCTGTCCCTATAGTTTTGCCTTTTCCAGAATGTCATATAAATGGACTCCTACAGTATGTATCCTTTTGTGTCTGGTGTCTTTCACTCACCTTAATGAGTCTGAGATTCATCCACATCTGTTGTGTGTATCACTAGTTCAGTCCACTTTGTTGCTGAGTAGTCTCCACCTATTGGTGGACGTTTGTTTCCATACAAGTTTCCATGACTATGAATAGAGCAACCAAATGCAAAAACTGGCAGAGGATATTAGCAACTAATTAATAGAGCAAATACTGATGGCCAGTTTTACAAATAACAAAGTTAAAATTAAAATGATATTTTTCCCAACTTTCCAGCTTGGCAAAGGTTTTAAAAATTGGTAATCTCAAACGTTTGGCAAGGCTGTAGTTGGGAAACCAGGATGCAACACTTGGAGTGTTGGTGAAATCTTTCTGGATGTTAATTTAGTATTATCTACTAAAATTGAAGATGTGCATACCCTTTCACTGACTGACTTTTGAGAATCTGCTATAGAGAAACTCTTGTACTTGCAAAGAAGGCAGAATGAATAAGGATGCTAATTACAGCATTCTTTGTTATTCTGAACTTTAAAACTTGGAAACAAGGTAATGTACATCAGCTGGGAGGAAGGTTCAATAAATCACTCACGGTACATCCATCCTGGTGGAAAGGTATGCAGTAATAAAAAGAAAAGGCAAAGTAGAAAACTGTGTACTAATTTAGAAAGAGATTAAAACAAGTGTGAAACTGCATATGGCACGTTCTTGTTTTCAGTGTGCTCCCACCATGTGAACATAAGGAAGACCATAGTAAAGTACCTGGAATGAGCCGCCTTTGCTGTCAAGGATGGTTATCTCTGGAGAAGAGCATTACAACAGAATGAAACTCACTTTTTACATTGCCAGCCTCCATGTAGTTTAAGTATTTTCGTCAAGTATGCATTACTTTGAAATAAATATTTTCACCTTGGAAAATAATAGTCTGATATGTTAGGTTAAGGAATAATCCTTTCTAATTTTATTCTTTTAAAACATTGGAAATGGATTTTAATTTGATGAAATGTTGTGTTCTACTGTAGAGGACGCCTGTTGGTTTTGTCACCCAGCATCTGTTCCCCTTCTCCTTATTTCCCCCTAGAAAACCACTCCTTCCCTTCCTCTCAGCAGTTATGATTCTGGTGGGCTTGACTTCACCCCTGATTCCAGGGGTAAGCATGAGGCTCAGGCCCGGCCAATCAGAGTGCCGCTTTTCCCTGGCCATGGTGATTCCATCCAAGTGACTTTCACTTTCTAGGGCTGCAGGGCAGCAGGCTGGCACTGGACTGAAGGGGAGCAGGAGCAGGATGGCAAATCTCAGAGAAACCAAGCCTGGATCCAGCTGTGCCTGAAGCCAGGAGCTGCCCCCAAACCTTTCGGTTCCACAGACCAATAAAGTCTCCCTCTGGCTTACGTCCTTGTGGATATTTTCCTTTGATAATTTATTTTCACTTGCAATAGAATAGTCTGCAAAATTATTGGAATCATGAGCCATAGGTTTATTTCTTGTTGAACCTACTAATATGGTCTGAGGACTTGGCCCCCTTTCCTTGAAGGGAGAAAGAGGCATTTCTTCTTGCTAAGGGATTGGCATCCTGCTGATAAACCATCAAGCCCTAATATGAAAGAAAGGGAGACAAATGAAACTTTTGTATTTGAGAACCAAAGAGGGAGGGGAAGGGCTGTATAGGGGGTAGCTGGAGGAAAGGGCAAAGAAGAAGGTGCACTGGGACTCAAATAGAGCTCCCCAAACTGGCTCAGAATTGTGAGGTCGGGTCACTGGGGGCTGAACTTCAGTCTGTTGCTCCTTCCCATGCCCAGCAAAGCCCAGAGTCAGTCTTCCACCTTGGCCCCAGAGATGAAGTGCTAGAGCTGCTGGGCTCCTTTAAAACCTAAATCAGGAACTGTCAGTCCTCTGTTCAAACCCCTCCGTGGTCCCACCATCTCACTCAGAGTCAAAAGCCAAAGCCCTCACAGTGACCTGTGAAACCCGACAAGATCCAGGCACTTGGTCCCTGGCTCATCTGCCCACACGCTCTGATCCAGCCACACTGGCCTCCTCAAGCTTTCTGGAGCACACCGGGTCCACTCGCACCTCAGGGCCTTTGCACCAGCTTTTCCTGGTCTGGAACTCTTCCCCCAGGTTTCCACCTGGTTCACCTCCATGACTTCCTCCAGGAAGTCACCCTCTCAAGGAGACTTTCCTGGCCATCCTATTTAAAGTTGCACCAACAGAGCTCGCCCCACCCCACCCTCCCTGCGGCCGCCCGCTGGGTATTCTGATTAGCTGGGTATTCTCATTAGCTGGGCATTATGATTAGCTGGATATTATGATTAGCTGGGTATTCTGAGTAGCTGGGTATCCTGATTAGCTGGGTATTCTGATTAGGTCGGTATTGTGATTAGCTGGGTATCCTGATTAGCTGGGTATCCTGATTAGTTCAGTATGGTGATTAGCTCGGTATTGTGATTAGCTGGGTATCATGATTAGCTGGGTATCATGATTACCTGGGTATCCTGATTAGCTGGGTATCCTGATTAGCTGGGTATCATGATTACCTGGGTATCCTGATTAGCTGGGTATCCTGATTAGCTGGATATTATGATAGCTGGGTATTCTGATTAGGTCGGTATTGTGATTAGCTGGGTATTATGATTACCTGGATATCCTGATTAGCTGGGTATCCTGATTAGCTGGGTATTCTGATTAGTTCGGTATGGTGATGAGCTCGGTATCCTGATTAGCTGGGTATTCTGATTAGCGCTTGGTGTCAGGGACTCAGTCGCTGCGCGCGGTCGCCCCTGCCGGCGGCGGAAAGAGAAGCAGCCAACAACCAGTGATAAGGTTGATTCACTACGCAGTTGTCAGTGGTGACATTGAAAATGAGCTCCTTACTTAGACAAGATTCTCTTATATGAGAAACTCCATTTCACACAGTCTAAATACGTTTGCAGGATGTCGTGGTGACATTAAAAATGAACTTCTTGCTTAGACAAGATTCTCTTATATGAGAAACTCCATTTCACACAGTCTAAATACTTTTTCTTCTTTGGACCAGCGTGGCAGGATTCAAGAGAGGGTGAAAAGGTGACAGCAAAAGTTATTAGATGAAACTTGGACCCTCTAGGCCGCCAGTCATCTTTTCCAGGAAGTGAGATGTATGAAACTAGTGCAGCATCCTAACATTGTACGCCTTTACCAAGTTATTGACACCCAGGTCTTTTTCTAGAAGTGGGAGATGGAGGAGACGTTGGATTACATAATGAAACACGAGGAGGGTCTTAATGAAGACTAGACCAAGAAGTACTTTGCCCAGATAAGTCTTGCCATCTCTTATTGCCATAAACACCATGTAGTTCACAGAGACTTAAAACCAGAGAAGGTAGTCTTCTCTGAAATCCAAGGTCTTGTAAAGATGACAGACTTTGGTTTCAGCAACAAGTTTCAACCAGGGGAGAAGCTCCCGACAAGCATCTCTTGCATATTTTGCTCCAGAAATTCTTGTTTGGTGATGCAAATGGAGCACTTGCAGTAGGTAGGTAACTTTCTGTCCATTATTTGTCCACTTGAATTCTACCGGCTGGAGTTTAGTTGGTCAAACCCAGTTGTTGTTTATTTAAAAATAATTCCTAAGAGAATTTCTAATTAAAACTGTCTTAATTAACAAACTGGGTTTCATGACTACCACAAAATCCCTAAAGTTGGCAGTTAGTTTAATTTCACTCTTTAGATGGAAAATGCCTAAAGTATATTTGCCACCACAAAAGGAAAAAGAAGTAGTTTATATTTAAGGTATCCTCTGATCTGCATGTTTGTAATTTGTTAAGGTCTGAGTACTTTTCATATCTGATTAGATTCTTCTGGTAGTGGCCCTAGCCATCTTCTTCCTGCGAATTCCCTTTCACAGTGCAGTCTGAAGAGTTTGGACCATTGGAATAGTTTTATTAACAGTGACCTTGAATAAAGTACTTAACTTGTCTCTCCTTCAGTTTTTTCATCCATAAATAGAATTAAATCAGCTAAGGGTATAGGATTGTCATATTATCTTGTTTACTTTTCACAGTGATCTGTGTGGTTGTTATTACTAATCTCATTGTATAGAATAGGAAAACTGATGTACAGACTTCCTGCTACACGGCATTCCAACCTACACTCTCTCCCTCCACTCTCGACACACTTTTGTGCTCTCACTCACTTGTCATGAATTAATATACTTGTGGTATACTGCTTTTCATATTTGTGCTGGCTTTGTCCCCTTGGGATTGTATCTGTCCTGAAGTCGTGAATGAGTTTAGTTTTAATTTTTACGGAGTTGTTCATCTGAGGGTGTGGTCAGCCTTTTCATTTTCAGTTTATTCTTAGAAACATATTCCCCAATATTACATGCACTTGATGTCAGACTTCATGGACGAGGATCTTCCATTTGCATTCTGATCATTTGAAATGCAGATTATTGAAGATTAATGGCAAAGGTGCACTTAAGTGCTGATGTCAGACTGAATGCTCTGTACCCCACGGCACTGCTTTTCACTACTGATTAGTGTGTTCTAGAGAAAAAGGGTTAACCACTGGTTTTTGTCCACTACGGATAACCAGGCTTCAATGGCGTCTTTCATTAAAATAGGCGAGCCAGATATTATTTTTGATTAGTGGAGCAGCTTTAATCAGAAAATGAAGCGAGGTATTTACAGAAGAGGAAACACAGGTGCTTGACTGTGAAAAGGTGTCCCACCTCTTTGGTGATCAGGGAAAGGCAAATTAAAACTGCCAGATACCGTTTCATACTTTTCCCATTAGCAAAAACTAAAGTCAGACAAAAACTATGTGTTGGCAAGATTATAGGACATCAGGAAGTCATACTCTTTAGGGGACATAAAGTTAAAGATGTAAACATCCTGTGATCCAGCAGTTCTACTCCTGGGTCTGTACCCTGAAGAAGCACCCACTCATGTACAACCACAGATTTTTAAAGAATATTTTGGATAGCATTGTTAATATTCCTCAGCAGGAGAATAAATTGTTTGGTATTCATATTATGGAATTCTCTGTGTTAGTGGGAATGAATGAACTTGAACTCTGAACTTCAGCATGGCCGAATTTCACAAATGTAATGTTTAAAAGGGAAGAAACAAGTTCATTAAGAGTACATATAGTATTATATCATTTATGTAAACGTTTAAAAACTGCGAACAACATTATATTTTGTCTAGGAAAACATGCATATATGAAAAATGCATGAGATCACAATAGGTGACCTCTGAGGGGCAGGCATATAACCAGAGCGTTTCAGCTGTACTGGTGATGTTTGTTAAGTTGGGGGGTGGGTGCACAGGTGTTCTTTGTAATCTTTTTAATCTTTTTGTATGCATTTAATACTGCATAATAAAACTTAAAAAGTCAAGGAAGAGGAAAAAAATTGCACCCAACAACCGTGCATCCCCCCAGTGCATTACTTATTTCCCCTGCGGTGCCCCCAGAGCCTGGAACAGTGCCTGCCTGCTACAGAGGAGCACAGATCCTCTTGTTCCTTAACTAATCCCTGACTCTCCACCGTAACACCCTTTAATAAGTGTGGGTGTGAGAGGCAGGTAGGTAGGTGCCTTGTGATGGGATATACAAGTGGGACACAAAGGAGTTCCCAGATTTTAAGAGGTTTGGGTGCAGTTGTAGCCACTGGAGCATTTTGAACAGAGCAGCAAGATGATCTGCCTCACATTTCTACAGGATCCCTCTGCCTCCCACATTGAGACAAGGTTGATGGGGACCATGGCAGAAGTGGGGAGACCAGCCATCCAGGCAAGAGAAAATGGCAGCTGGGACCAGAATTGGGGCGGTGGAGGTGGGGAGAAGTGAAGAGATTCAGAATGGATTTTGAACGTAGAGCCAATGGGATTTGTTGGTGGATTGGACATGGCCCTGGACCTCCCTAAAGCCCTCGGGAACCCTAGAATGAGTTGTCCTATCGCCCAAAAAGAGTCCAGCTCCTCTGGAGTCCCATGGGGCTGTCCATCCAGTTCCATGCTAACCTACCAGACACTTGTCTTAAGGTACAAACCCACAGGTGGATTTCATT